>NC_091125.1:100584120-100674120 GCF_040183065.1 Periplaneta americana | reverse complement strand
TATAACTATTTTTTTATTTTGGAAATTACCTAAAGCAAACAACATTTTTATCTTACAATCAACTGACAATAAATATGTCACATCTTAGTAAGGGTTGACCATTCCACAATTAGTTCTGAAGTTAAGACGTAGGTCAAATAACAGCAACCATTATTGTATTTGTTTATACACGGTTTTCAACATAGCGATGAAATAATAGCTACTTTATTATTTTTGTTTATACACGGCTTTTAAACTAGCGGTAAAATAATAACTACCATTCCTATTTTTAATTATACGCGGGTTTTAAAATAGCGGTAAAATAATAGCGACCATCATTATTTTTTATTATGCATCATTTTTAAAATAACGGTGAAATAATAGCTGCGATTATTATTTTTCTTTATACTTGGCTTTCAAAATAGAGGTAAAATTATAGCTACCATTATTATTTTCGTTTATACGCGGTTTTTAAAATAACGGTAAAATAATAGCTACAATTATTTTTTTGTTTATACTCTGCTTTTAAAATAGCCATAAAATAATCGCTATTATTCTTATTTTTGTTTATACGCTGGATTTTAAAATAGCGGTAAAATAATAGGTACCAAAATTATTTTTTTATTTTTCAAGTTTTTTAAAATATCGGTAAAATAATAGCTACCATTATTATACATAGTACTGCCCTAGTTTATTGTATGAATGGTCGCCGATACAATGAACGCTTCGTGAGACGAATTATTAACAAGTCGGCTTGCGTGAGGGTCGCGTGATTCAAAAGTCGCGCGACATAGGACATCTCCGTTATTAGTGTAAGTACAAAAAATAGTTTCAAATAAATGTTTTACGTGTAGTTCATGTTCAAAATTTAAAGAAAGTCGTAAGAGCCATTTTTTTTAGAAAATTGCAAGAGACATGTTCGCGTTTCAAGTAAACTACCAGTTTGGTTAGGGAAAACGCGCCCAAAACTTAGGTGTCACAACTCTGAAGCTTATGAAATTTAAATTAGAAATGTGGTTTGGGTCGCGCGCCGTAATTAATAAATTGTGTTTTTTGTATAGCCAGGTGAGTAAGTGCTAGTTTCACCAGTGAATCGGGTAGCAACAGACAATGTACACAATTCCTGAGAGGGTGGAAATGGTTTTCATCCATGCGAGAGGCTTGAGTCTACGGAAAGCAGCAGAAGAATATCACAGACGGCATCCAGATCGACCTACCCCACATCACGGAAGCATTGGTCGTTTACTGGAACGGTTGAAGACAGCAGGCAGTATCCACGACAAAAAAAAAGTTCAGGGCAGCCTTGTACAGCAACAGGGGATGCAAACGCAGCTAGTGTACTAGTTAAGCTGGTAGTCAGTCCATCACGGTCAACCAGGGAAGTGGCGCAAGAATGTGGCACCAGTCAAGCGTCCGTGTCCAGGATACTATCCGTCAATCATTTCCATCCCTATCGTATGCATTTTGTGCGGGTGCAGTTCTGTGAATGGTTTCTTGAACGACGAACGCACCAGCCAAATCTTGAAGCTGATATTTGTTGGAGAGATGAGGCCTGTTTCCATTTGAACGGAACAGTGAATCGACATAACGCTGTGTACTGGGCAACCGAGAACCCCCACATAGCTGTAGATGCTCATAATCAGTTTGACCTAAGATTAAATGTGTGGTGTGGCATACACGGGGATTTGTCATCGGTCCCTTGTTCCTGAACAACAAGCTCACTGCGCCACTGTACAGATAGCATCTCGAGACTACACTGCTGCCTTACTTGGATGATCTGCCCCTAGAAAGAAGACGTGGGTTTTTCTTTGAGCAGGATGGAACACCACCGCATTTCAGATTAACATTCCGCGAATTGCTGAATGAAGTTATCTCTGGGCGTTGGATCGGGCGCAAGGATCCAGTGGAATGGCCGGCGAAGTCGCCAGATTTAAGCCACTTTTTCCTCTGAGGACATCTCAAGTCTATAGTTTACAGCAACAGGCCCCGAAAACTGGATGAACTGCAGGACAATATCAGGAGAGAATGTACGCAAATAACACCTGCAGTGTTACGTAATATGCGACGCAGTTACCTCAACCGTGTATGGATGTGCCGTCAACAAAATGGCCACCAATTTGAACACTTACTCCATTAGTGTGCATGTGGAACAATTTCACAGGTCGTGAAAGTTCAAGTGCTAAAATGTTTCAATTTGACATTGTGACTCTGAACTTACACACCTGTCAACATAAAAAAAAACAATTTATTAATTACGGCGTTCGACCCAAACCACATTCCTAATATAAGTTGTTGTACCCTCCAGAGATGTGGCACCTAAGTTTTGGATGCATTTTCCCTAACCATACTGGTACTTTACTTGAAACGCGAACATGTTTGTTGCAATCTTCTCAAAAATGGCTCTTACGATTTTCTTTAAAGTTTGCACATGAACTACAAGTATCAATATCTAAAACATTTATTTGAAACTATTTTTGTACTTACAATAATAACGGAGATGTCCTATGTCGCGCGATTTTTGAATCACTCTGTATTTGTTTATACAGGGCTTTTAAAATAGCGGTAAAATAGGCTAATAGGTACCATTATTATTTTTGTTTATGCACTGTTTTCAAATAACGGTAAAATAAGAGCTACCAGTGTTATTTTTGTTTATACACAGCATTTAAAATAGCTGCAATATAATAGCTAGCATTATTATTTTTGTTTATACACAGCTTTGAAAATAGCCGTAAAATAATAACTACCATAATAATTTTTGTTTATACACGGTTTTCAAAATAGCAGTAAAATAATAACTACCATTATTACTTTTGTTTCTACACGGTTTTCAAAATAGCGGTAAAATAATAGTTACCATTATTATTTTTCTTTATGCACGGTTTTCAAATAACGGTAAAGTAATAGCTACCAGTATTATTTTTGTTTACACACGGCTTTTAAAATAGCGGTAAAATAATAGCTACCATTATTTATTTTTGTTTATACACGGCTTTTAAATTAGCGGTAAAATAATAGCTACCATTATTATATCTGTTTATACGCGGTTTTCAAAATAGCGGTAAAATAAAGGCTACCATTTTAAATTGTATTTGTACACGGTTTGTAAAACAGCATGGTAATCATTGTTTTTAAGGCTGAGAATAAATGCTTTATTAAATTTTGTAACCAAAGAGTATTATTAATAGTTTACGGTTAAAATTGTTTTCATTCTCCTGAAATTTCCGTTGGGAAGGAAGTATGAGATTTCGGTAATATTTCCGCCTTGACTGAGTTTTGAATTTGTCACTGCAACTATCTAAATTTGGAAGCGGCTGAACGAATAATAGTTATAAGTTTATTAGTGAAATAAATTGTTCCTTACATTGAATTAATAAGAAAGAAAATACGTACATGAATGTAGCTACCAGAGGTACAAAGGCAGTATATGTTGACCTTTGGTAATACAACAAAGTAAACTGTACGCCGCAGATGACTCCAGACATGTGTTTGTTTTGTAATTTTATCCCTGTGTCCTGTTAATATTCGCATTTGTCCCGGATTTAAACATCGTAAATAGAAGCAAATTCTTGTAAATTAATTCATGCCTTTTGATGCTTTCGTTACCTGTACACTATGAAAACATTATACTGAGAATTTATTAATCTCCATAGTATAATTTGTCCTGAAAATAAAATCACCACCGAGCTGTATCGATCTCTTAACAATGTCTGTGTATATTGCAATACCGGTAATGTCGTACAATTCTCTGCAAAATATTAATAGTTATCATTTAGATTACAGTATCTGCACCATCGCAAAGTAACTACGCAATTTTTTATTGTACGAAACTTCTGCTAACAAACTACGTACCCTATGATAATAGGCCTAGGTAGGGATCAAGGTAGAATAAAATTGTCACCATTCGTAGCAACTTTGTTCGGGATAAACTCCAGCAAGTGATTCCTGATAAGAAAAGTAACATAGCGAGAGGAGAGGAGAGGAGAGGAGAGGAGAGGAGAGGAGAGGAGAGGAGAGGAGAGGAGAGGAGAGGAGAGGAGAGGAGAGGAGAGGAAACATTGGCAACAATTATTATGAATATGAACAACTATTATAAGAAAAAATTCTATTTTAACTTTTTCCTTATAAAGAAATAAAAGGCTCATGAAGACCTGTAAAAATGAAACAGAGTTTTTCGTTCTTCAGAATATTGATTTGCTATTTAACTTCTGAGGGATAGACTTCTTTTTATTTATAAAGCTTAAAGTTTGAAGTGTTTGGAATACAGTTATATTACTACGTTGAAAAGGAAAGTGCAAGTAATTTACAATAACTGCTGGCATTTAATTGATATTACTCTGACGACAAATAGTTTTCTTTGTAATTATTACTTTCCAGAAGATGACAAATTAAGTTTTCCGTAATTTGTCTGTATCTATAGGCTTCTTGTCAGGTTTAGATTACTTGGTTGACATTTATCATGCATCTGAAAGCAACACAGTCTGGTGCAGGTCGGCGTAACACAACAGTTCTCTCGGGTCACTATTAGGACTTTTGGAGTAACGCGCAATGAACTGCCTGCCTGCTTGTGAGGGAAGATTGAAGGTACGCGAACGATATACTCGGTGTTCAGTTCAAAATGTGTCTTGGCTCGCTGTATGCCGTCATGTGGCTAGCTGATAAGCCTAGAGAATTCAATCTTCCTACACTTCCGCAGCTCAGGTGTATAATCTAAGAGGCAGAGAAGTTGGCTAGCAAGTACGGCGTTCATTCTCAAGAGTACGTGCCGATACGTACGGTAACGCCAGTAGTGGCAGGAATGTGAACTGTTTGGAAATACGTACTGTCGGGATATGGGGAGAGGGTTAAGACGATTACTTACGTATTTGTTGACATTAACTTCGACGGTCAACATGAACACGGAGCATTTGATTTGTGTTGTGGAATGTTACCGTACGCAACCGATGATAACAAATAACCTGCGTACGACTTGCCGGCGCAAAACACAGTTCGAAAGAGGTTATGGTAGCACACAGACCGTACAGACCGCCATCTGTTGCTACGACGTTCAAGTTATACCGTACACGTTCTCAAGTTCAGATTGAAGAAAACCTTAAATAATAGGCAACTTCTCTAACATATCAGCTGAAACTCGCTTCAAATCGGTGACCCAACAACAGTGACGTCATGACACACTTTGAAATGAACACCCAGTAGTGTGTAAGCCCACTCACGAAGTTAAACAGTTATGGGTAGGCCTGAATAAGGTTTTGTCGGTCTCTGATTCATAACTCTGTGCTTATGAGGACATATTGATTTATCTCTGGAGCTTTATGGTGAATCAAGGGAGAGAAAAAAACCATAAATATAATCTGTGAAATTTGTTTTTGCTTCCTATTCAAGGATTACTGTTTAAGTAGGCTTACCATATTTTAAATCACTCCATTTCTGCACTTGATTGGCCCCAAACAAACCTACGTAACACTCGCATTACCCTCAGGTGTCAACCAAGGAAGTACATTCAAGAGACATCTTATTGTCGAATTACAATGTCCAATAGAGACAATAGGTAACTTCCTGATATACAGGATGAATCGTAAGTAATATCATTAATTTCAGAGGGTTATTCTTTGAGATATTTCTCGCTTTTACTTTCTGTTCGAGATAAAAATGGTTTTCTTTGAAACATTTCATGGCGTGTTTTGGAAAAGCCATTGAGTTAATTCCCGATATACTCAGTTAAGTTAAGAGAGCAGTTGCACTATAATAGTATATGATTGAAAGAACTTTAGTTTAGTTCTTTCAATATGCAGAAATGTGATCCGAACGAATGTAACTTTTCTTTCTAAAAATAATTTTAAAATGTTACATTTGTTCGAATAAAATTTCTGCATATTTAAACGACAAAATAAAATTTTTTCAATCATTTATCATCATAATACACTGCGCTCTTAAATTGACTGAGCATATTGGGAATTCAATTAAAATGGCTTTCCCAGCACACACAGTAAAATGTTTTACATAAAACTATTTTATCTCGGTAAATAGGTAAAAACGAGCAAAGCTTTTTAAACTATTTTGTCTGAAATACTTCAAAGAATAACGTCCTCAAATTAATTGCATAAGATTCAACCTTATGTTTGTTAAAAATTACTTTTCTTAACCTCTTCTATTACTTCACAAAACTTAGCGGCCTAAATTTTGTGCACCTGAATATGGGTTTGTGTGTGTTTTAGTGCGCGAGCGTTGCGTATGTGAGAAAGAGAACATACCGTGTGCATTATATGAAAATACTTGTATATTTGCCATGCAGCGAAATGAGATAGAATTAGAAATTTATTTCTTTTCTTGAGATTGAGTAACATTTTGATATTTGCAGTTTAAATATTCAATCTCTTGAGAGCACAAAATTTCAGTGTCCCTGTACTTGTTACTCGATTATCCATCAACACTGTATCAGATGAGGGGTTCTATAACAACGAAGGAGTTGGCGATAACTGAATTGTATTTGGCGAAATGAGGCCATGGATTCGCCAACAGTTACCCGACATTGGCCTTACAGTTGGTTAAACTTTCGGTAATCAGCCCAATTCGATTCAATTCCACGCTCGAGTGCTGTCTCGAGATCAGGAGATAGCGTCTTAATTCTATGCTACAGCAGACGCTATTCTTTCTCTAAACTTGACAGCGATATTTACTTCGGAGTTTTTGACAAGCAACTAGTCTGATATTTTACGACGTGTACCAAGTAATAGATTATATCGATGGCCCAGTTCAAAAGGGAAACAACTCAAATTTTAAAGTTTTGAGAAACCTGAATTTGAAAGCTTTATGTTGCTGTGGGAAAACAAAGCAACGTTGAAATTACTCCAAATTCTGTTAATTTTGTTTTATATACTACTATAAACTTAAAATTAGGGTGTGTTAATTGAATTTTTCACAACAACATGAAGCTTCAAAATTCAGGTTTCTCAAAACTTTAAATTTTCACTTGTTTCCCTTCTGAACTGTGCCGTCGATAAAGAATTGATTAAACTTGTTATAGTGGAAAGGTATTTGGGGAGACGAGTCCGAGCAATTGCCTTACAGTGAGTAAGCTTACATATTTCATTAGAAAATTAGGCCGAAATTCTGTGTAGTTTGGCAACAGCGCGCCGCCAAGTCATTTATGAAAACACACACGCACTAGGACCGAACAGCAGAACTGCGTCTCTAGCTACTGCAGTAGGGTTGCCATATTTAATAATGGCAGAAAATAACGACACATTTTAATCTTTTCATTTAAGTTGCAAGAAATTTCGCTTTAATGAAAAACTCCAAAGGGATAAATCATCCCTTATGAGGTCCTCCAATGAAAAGAGTACAAATAAGCATCGTACGGAGAGTACCTATCGAGATATCATTTATAGAAAGTGATTAATTTCGAACTAATATGGTATTACAGTTATTTGTTGTAATCTATCCAAGGAATAAGCTGTTGAAATCTGCACAGATATATTTCTAACATCCTGTATACTACATTAGTGACACAGCAATATACATTGATATTGATTTAGAAAAGCAACTTCCCGTAACCCTTGCGTCACTCTCGCATGGAGCTAGGATAGCTGACAAACGACAGCGTTATGGGGTGACATCTAAAGATCCGGCGAGTGGGTTCCGGTGGGTTCCCTACTTCCGCTTCCTGTTCCGCCGCCAGGGGGCGTCAGTGTGTGTATTGCAGGGCTGCATACATCCAGGCACCGAAAAATCGCAGCTAATTCGTATATGAAGCCTCTGCAAAGATTTATAGCGTTGCCCCTGGCAACGGCAATATTCAGACTTCATCTGTTATACAGGCAGCTCTTTATGGGGAGCAAGACAAATTACTTAACCTGCAAAGTGCTTGGGTGGGGCCACTTTATCACGCACAACGAGTCATGTCCGATGACCGTCAGTTTAGGGTGCCAGGTTCGTGCCTCTTGCTTCATTTTTCAAAGTATAACTACCAGCGCTATTGTCCTGGTGTATTATTTTCTAAAGCATACATTTTACTAGAAAGGAAAAGTGTGACATATTTTAAACAACGAAATATTTAATGAGTTGCAAAAGATATTGCAGCACACCGAAAACAGCAAGGAATTCTAGTCTGGGATCTATGGACGCGAAGACAGAGAGAATATTTTTTACGTTCTAAATATATAATAAATATGTAATAGCCTATAAAGAGAAAATGAGATATAAATGTCGATACAGAAGCAATATAGTTAAATTATTTATCATATAAACGTAATGCTATATAATTCTGTATCTCTTAACATGAAAAAACAAATCCGAAAAAAAATATTTTCTTAGTGTTTGAGAGAGAGGTGAACATGGAGACATAAAAAGAGATATTATATTAGACAAATACGAGTAAACATAAGAGGATGAGAAAGCAGATAGAACACTTAAAGAGATAGGTGGGTAGAAACATTGGTACAAATATAGAAAGTAATACGCACAGACAGACAGATATAGAAAAAGATAGGTTAGATTAAATCAGACAAGAGAATATTAGATTAGATAAGAAAAAAACAAGACAAGAAAATATAAGACAATAAGAACAATACAATTTAGACATGTGGGTGGACGGACGGACAGTCAGACAGATAAATAGAAAATACGAAAAATATACAACATAAAATAGAGGGAGAATCAATGAAGAGAAAAACAAGGAAATACTAAGGAATGGCAAGATAAGGAGGGAATTGTGATGATGAAACTGAAAAAGGAGCGAGAAGTATAACAAAGAAGAAAGGGAAATATAATTATAAGGAAGGAGAAGAAAAGATATATAATATATACAGGATGATTCACGAGGATTTACCGTCCTTTACGGAGCTTATTTCTGCAGACATGTTGAGCAAAAAATGTCATATAAACATAGTTCTTATTCTCAATATTTTCAGAGCTAGGCCTACACTAATTTAAAGTTGTTCGTAAAATTCGTTTTTCCTTTAGTTTTAAGATAAAAGAATAGGCTAATACAAATAGAGAAATGAACCATTCAGAAGTATCATTTCTTTAATTGGAAAGTATCATGAAGCTAAAAATGTGCTGTGAACTCCTTAGTTGCTTCGTACAGACATCTTTTTCTATTTTTAACTACAAAAATTACATTATTCTTACGCACTTATCACAACAATTATTACAAATCACACCACTACCACCGATTAATTATTTGCAGTTCAATTTTGCATCTTAATTTACAGTCTTGGAGAGTTTACAACACACTTTAAAAAACGTCGCCGTCCGCTTGAGTACACTTGGCCGCACGCTTGTGAATGGCACTCATCGCGCTACGTAACTGCATACGGCTATCTTTGATTTCCATACCGCTCGCGTTGGCTGCTGACTGTACGCTGACCAAGATCACGCGTTCACAGCAATGCGTTCCAATAACTAAACGTAACTCTATAAATATTGAGAATAGGACCCATGTTTATATGACATTTTTTGCTTAGAATATCTTCGGAAATAAGCTCCGCACTGGACGGTAAATCCTTGTGAATCACTCTGTATGTAAGAATTACATTATGTAAGTATAAAGAGGAAGAAATAATTATAAGAAGTTGGGTGAACAAAGTAGGGGAAGATCGTGAAAGTAAGAAAGCAGGAAATTAGACTAGATAAATGAGTGGTTTATAAAGATGAGTTGAGAAAGGAGGTAAAGCGATAGTAGGTGAAGGACAGATGTGAAAGAAATTACGGTATATAAGGAGAGATGAGAAGCAATAAAGTAATTATTGACAGGAGGAAGAAAAATAAATTAAATTAAGAGGGAAAGAAAAATAATGAAAAAGAAAAGAGAAGGAAAACGGAGAATAAAGACGAGCATAAAGAAGGAAAGTAAAGAAAAAACATGGACGACGTACAGACAGGCATAAGATAAATAGGTGGAAACGGGTTTCGAGAACGTCGAGACAAGAGTCTTGTATCTTTTCTGAACGCTCTGCTACAAATCCCTGGGTGGTAGAGCGGCGAAGTCGTGGAACCATTTCTCACAGCCTGTTAAAAATTAACGGACTGGCCGTCTGCCTACCCAAATCTCCCGAGGCAGAGTGGCGTCATGCCAGGTCTTACTGCTGTCCGTGCTGAAACCGTAATGTTATGGCGGAGACGATACCACACGCACAGCACTCGTGACAAGACTGTTCCGACTCTTTCGGAGGTTTAGTGACGTTGCTTCCTTCCCCTACCTGGAATCACTCGCAACGAGACGGGATACAATGGCCTTAGTATACTGCACACTCAATTGTAATAATTCTTATTCTTATTATACTTATTGTTTTCTAGGCACTATAGGCTGATTTACTTTTAGGCCTAATATTAATGAAACGAATTGACGTTTAATCTTAAACTGAGAGCAACAAAAATCAGAGAAATAATAATAATAATAATAATAATAATAATAATAATAATAATAATAGTAGTAGTAGTAGTATTGTGGGACCCTATCACCACGGCTTGGCGCGTCCTCAGGTTGCGGATAGAGGAGACGGCCTCCAGATATGGAGGGTAGCTGCAAATATATTGAATAAGCAGTCGTGGACAGCCGATAAGGGGTGGCCCTCCAGCTTGGGGTTTGGGCGAAGGAGTGCCCAGCGTATAGGTAACTAAGTATGGACACTTCGCGTCGATACCTTTGATGTAGCCGGACTGATTTCAGTGACCTTCAAGCCAGCTAGAGCGTGAGATTCTGCTTTCTCCCTAGAGTTGGCGCTAACATCACACCAGCTAGCAGTCGACACAGCGGAAATATAACACATATAATTAATACATCTAGGTACATTATGTATTCAAATAAAATAAATTGGATCCATAAAATAATAAATCCGTCATTAACTGTAATGTCTATACTCTATAGTTCCTTTATAATGAGAGTTGAGACATTGACTCCAACAACAATTAAAATATGTAATGATTTGATAGCACTGAAAATTGAAAAACAAAACTCTTATGAGAAGTAAAACCATATACCTATATTATATTACATACAAATATTAAATGAATTTGATACATAATTTTATAATGTATTATATTATTTTATAATACAATTTATTATATCTGTAATATAAAAAAATGTTATTACATCTAGTTTGTCACTGAGAAATAAGGAAAAGCTGTTAACTTGAATTTATTTGAAGCAAAGCGTTACTGGATTATGCAATAAGGCAGGCGATGTTTGAATCCTGTGTCTTAACTCTATACTCAATTATTATCTTAGCGTATGCTCGATCACACTAACCTCTAGCACTTGAAAGTGAAACTAAACGCCGGTGCACAGAGAAACAAAACACAGGAAAATTCGCTCAGTGTCCTTTCTTTGTAATCCCTATTTGCTGGGGTGCCTGATGAAGATTAACAGTAACATCATGATATTTTCCAGAATTTTATTGCGATAATTCTGTCAGATAACGCAATTTTCCAGTGCTGTACGTGGTTTTGCTGGGTGTATTGAATGGGCGGTTTCAAGTTCCTATACAAGAGCAACTTGGTTTGCTGTGTTTGCATTGCCAATTTGAATGATATTGGAGCAATATAAAGAACAGATGTCAGATTTCGAAATATCGCAGAATACTTCTGTGAATAAACGTCTAAATCTCGCTGAACTTCTCTTCCCTAAATCCTTACTATCCCAACCATCTCACAATAACAATCGCGAACAGCATAAACGTTTCACGCAATTATAAGGATTCGATAAATCCCCCTCACATTTTTTTTCGTTATGATTAAGTCGTCCAACTTCAGTCATCTCTGTAGGGAATCTCAGATATATGCCTTTTTAGGCTTTCACGGTGAATTAGGCTTTTGGGTACTCCACCGTTTCAACATTTCGGAATTACATACAAGCTCCATCATCAAGACAAACTGTGAAGACTAAAGGAGTGGTCGCTTACTCAATTTGGATTGTTACACAAGGTGGAATATCCTGAAGCCTAATTCTGAATCCCACATTTTATGAATGCCATTGTATATGTATCATCCTATAAGTATACACACACGCACGCACGCACACACACAGGATGATTCACGAGGATTTACCGTCCTTTACTGAGCATATTTCTGAAGAATTTTCAGTAAAAAATATCATATAAACATAGTTACTATTCTCAATATTTTCTGAGTTACATATATTAATTTAACGTTGTTTGTAAAATACGTTTTTTCCTTAGTTCGAAATTAAAGGAATAATACAAATAGAGAATGAACAATTCAGAAGTATCATTTCTTTAAATGGAAAGTATTATGAAGCTAAAAATGTGCTGTGAACTCGGTTGCTTCGTACAGACATTTTTTTCTATTTTAACTAGAAAATTACATTATTCTTACCCACTTATCACAACAATTATTACAAATCACACCACTTCCACCGACTTCAATATTTGCAGTTCAATTTTGCATCCTAATTTACAGTCTTGGAGAGTTTACAACACATTTTTAAAAATGTCGCCGCCCGCTTTAGTACACTTGGCCGCACGCTTGTGAACGGCACTCGTCGCGCTACGTAACTGCATACGGCTATCATTAATTTCCGTAGCGCTCGCGCTGGCTGCTGACTGTACGCTGACCAAGATCACGCGTTCACAGCAATGCGTTCCACTAACGAAACATAACTCTGTAAATATTGAGAATAGGTCCTTGTTTATATGACATATTTTGCTCAGAATGTCTTCGGAAATAAGCTCCGTAAAGGACGGTAAAGCCTAATGAATCATTCTGTATATGTAAGAATATATGTCTAAAATATCAGGTAAGGGACATAAACCCAGTCTTTAAGGAAGGAAGATAATATTCCATTTTCCGCCCCTCATCGAACCGGGTTTTCTTTGGGTACGCAGACAATTACGCGACTACTTTCGGCACAGCAAAAATCGAAGTAAGGAATATTAATTGAATGTAAATATTATGTTTAAATTTATTATTTCAAACGATCAAAATGCTCAACAACTTTCTGGTCTTCACGTACATACACCGTTTACTTTTTATACATGAACTTGGAACGGTGGGTTATAGTTTCCACTGAAGTTTTGATACTGAAGTAGAATTTTCATAAAAGTTTCAATTCCACCGCCTTCTTGCCAAACTGTAATTGGTTGAGAACTTACGAGAAAGAGAAGGCAAGCCAGCCTCTGCGATCGTGCTTCAAGTTCCGTCATTGCCTTAAAAGCATTCGCGAATTTCACGACTTCATTCCCAAAAACCGTCGACTTAGCCCGCTCTCGCTCTCAGTCATGGAATTCTAGTTACGGGAAATTGGATTTTATCGGACCTGAAGGTTCTAAATGAAGAGGGGGCGGAGAGAGCACTCCTAGGGCAGAGCGGAGGAGAAAGGACTGAAAAAGGGGTAGTTGTGTGTAAAAATGAAGGCAGATCTATCCCCCACCATGTGCAGTTTTTGTTGAAGTCATGACTGCACGGTATGATATTACAATCACGAGCTCATATGAAAAGTTTTTTTTTTTTTGCCCTTCTCATATCGCCATCTCTTCCCCTGTTCCACCGTGCAATAGGCTGCCTGATTTGAACTTCGCATCACTTTATTGCCCCTTTTCATTTGCCTGGTTTCCTAGCAACAACATTTACAGTGATTGGTCTTTCATACAGCGGCCATTAATTATTTTACTTTTTTTCCTGGGCGACTTGGCCGTTCAAACAATGTGATAAGTAATTTCATTACGTCATTAACTCTTTGAGCTCTTTTTAATTTACTTTTGAATGATATTTGCAATGATATTCGCAGTAATTGAAGTGGTAGCATACCCCGAAACAAATCAACGGAGATGAGTTTGGTTTCCGACAATGAAACGAAAATTTATATAACTACATACACACTACACACTACCTCACAAAGGGAATAGGCATATGACCCTTATCCTGTGCCTGCCCTTTCATTTCCTAATACATGGTGTCCCTACATCTTATAAATGCCATGTTTTTATCTAAAATACCTCATTTTAAGTTAAGATTGAACGAGGAAAGGGACGCTGTTCTTAAAGGTAAATGGAAGTCGGTGATGCAATTATCCTCTTCTTCCTTACACATCGTAACTTCTATATTGACGAAGTCATACAGCTATTGCTGAGAAATTTAAAGACCAACTTGAAAATGAAGTAAACAGAGTGAGATATTCTGGAATTATCGTCGTTTCATGGATGCTGAAACATGTAATGATTGAGACATATATATCGATTATATAATCAGACATTGTATAATAGAGTACAGACCCAGAAACAAAATTTGGGTCACCTGAATTTTCCAAGTTTCAAGTTTCAGTTCATACTGAGTATGGGCAGTATATTATAACTGGAACTCTGAAAATTCAGGTGACCCAAATTTAGTTTCCTTTAAAATTAAAATTATTATTTCTTGATTATATATTGATTATTTTTTCATGTTTATTTTTTGGGTTCGTGGTTCGCCCCAGCTATAGAACACGTCTTTATTTTCTAGTTTTATTATTTTGCAGTGATAGTGTTTCGTTGTAAGCTAAGTGAACATGTAGACAGGTACTTAGAAAAATGAACAAATGAAACAAATACGCTTATAGCATAAACTGCCATTTAGGCTACGGGTAAAACGTCTTAGGTTCAAGAGTAATTATTTGTATTTGTGTAATCGCTTCTTGTTCATTCTACTGCAGCATGTGATGAGGTTAAACTAATTAATTAATTGTTTAAACATCATAATTAACACTTTATGCAATAACAATTTCCTTTTTCTGTTTTATTTCAAGAAAAGTTAATGTGTTCTCTGGTAATTTAAAAAAATAAGACCACAGATACAGAATAACTGTCATTAAACTAATTAAATTAGGGGAGAGTCGGGTAGTATCGGACACGGGTAATATCGGACAGTGCGTTTCTTTCATCTACCACCATATGGTAGTACCTGAATGACATGGTTACGTTTCTCTATGTGACATCACAGAAACGTAACCATGTCAATCAGGTACTATTATCGTGTGGTAGATGAAAGAAACTCACTGTCCGATATTACCCGATGTCCGATACTACCCGTCTCTCCCCTAATTAATTAATTGTTTAAACATAGTTATTAAATCTATGTGCAACTATAAATTTCTTATACTGTATGTAAAACTTATTCAGCTATAAAAATCCTAATTATTTACAATAGAAATATTCTTGGTGTCTAATAAGACCCGCACATAAATAGCATAAAATTCTAAAACAGCTAATTGCGAGGGTTAAAGACTAGCAACGGAGTCTACAATTAGGTTTCTTGTGCCTTACCACTCCTTTACAGCTCATGCATTATGTCCAGACACTCCCCCACTCTTCCTACAGAGCTGCGCACGAGATCGGATGAATCTACTTACGAATTATAGGGGAATGGGTTAGCCTTGACCTTGAACTCGGTAGATACACGCCCGACCTTCCCTTCTACTCTTACCCCCTCCACAGAAACATTGTTCCCCTACTGCGTATCGCGAGTGTATTGACAAAATGCATGAGCTGTACCTAGGAATGGTTGTTGGAGTTCTAACAATTTTCGCATTTCAAACATATAAGCG
This sequence comes from Periplaneta americana, assembly GCF_040183065.1. Lineage (NCBI taxonomy): Eukaryota > Metazoa > Arthropoda > Insecta > Blattodea > Blattidae > Periplaneta > Periplaneta americana. The sequence goes on along the minus strand of NC_091125.1, from coordinate 100,658,606 downwards.
GGTCATAGAGAAAATACCCTTTTTTAAATGTCAGGTAAAACCAGTAAGAAATTATATGAATTATACCCAGTGACAAGTATCTCAACTAACGTAATTTCGCTGCTAAGATGCTGACAATCTTTGAATCCACTTATGTCTGCAAACTTTTTTTTAATGAACCTGATGAAAAATATTGCGCGTACACATCTAATAGCCTATCATGTCGTAACTGCTTTACGCTTATCTAATTCTAAAAAAAAAAACAACTATACGCATTTTAACAGGGTCTTCATATGGCGCTCATTGTAGACCACTATTTATTCAGGAAAAAATTTTAACTGTCATAAATTTATATATATTCCAATGTCTAACGAAAATTAAGAAAAAACTTAATACTTATCACTCTAAAACAGAAGTTCATCACTATAATACAAGGTAAAATAATTATTATTGTCTTTCAGAATCTAGAGTTAGATTAAGTAAGTCCAAAACGTGGTTCAATTCTATTGCTATAACAATGTTTAATAAGTTACCACAAAAGGCTCATGATGCAACTTATAGACAATTTAAATCTGTTTTGTATAATTGGTTAATCAACCATCCATTCTACAGTATTAGTGAATTTCTTGATTCCAATACAAATGTTTTATAAATTTATAAGCTGCATTGCCCTTTATTATTACGATTATTATTAGTATTGGTTATTGTTATTATACTACCAGTATTGTATTTCATTTGTATTGTAGTATTCATCCGTTTTTATATTTTATGTCAAATATTATCTCGTGTAATTTAGTGTATTTTATGTCTATTGCAACAAACAGTTGCTCATTACATTAATAAACGATTGATTGATTGATTGATTGGTTGACTGATTGATGGTAAAAGTATTCATCCTAATATAGACAGACTCGTCCTGACCAAACAGTACAGCGATCTAGAGCTTATAAATTATTATTTATAATTAATGAGTACTAAGCCATAGTGACCATATGAATGCTTACGTTACATATTTGACTTGATTGGAAATATTTAATGCAATGGCATGCCGCATTATATTTGTACAGCCTTAAGCGGAAGAGAAGCCAAGGTCATGTGATGTAAACACGTCCGAAATATTGTTGGAGTTAACATGGATCACATTTACATACCTCTCCTCCGTTATGCTCATCCCTGGTTTAGATGAAGGTAGTATGTAGTGCTTGCCCACATTACTGGAGAACCACTACACGTTTAATTCATCATTCATCAATCATCATTTGTTGGCTCGTTCCGGTCTCACTTCAGGCTTCAGTGTAGTAATTTCTTCATAGATCTTCCTCATCGTCTTCTTTATATTTTTTTAATCCTTGGTAGTCTTCCCTTGTCATTCTGTCGACATGCTACAACTGTTATTTTCTGTAATTCTGAATGTTTTCCAAGAATGAAGTTATTTCCATTTATTCTGCGATTTATACGTTTCGTAGTCTGACCAAGATTAACAAGCTGGTTTTCGAGTGAATCTCATTTCTGCTGCTCTAATTCTTGATACATCTGCTGTTTTAATGATTCAAGTTTCACTCCGTATAGTAGAGTAGGAAGTGTCAGGGTATCGTATATTTTGAGTCTGGCTTCCTTTAATGCTGTCTTTGGTTTAAACATACCATTTGTTTTGCCTGTTATTATTTTAAAATTTTCAGCTTTTTATAGATATCCTTTTCCTCCTCGTATGAGATCAAATTTTCTATTTTTTTTTTAAATGTCTTTACTTGTTCTGTTACATGTTTTTCGATAACGATTTTGCTGATGAAATATAATAGTTTGGGTTTGTAAATTTAATAATCTGATTGGCTATGTACTGTATATTTTTAGTACAGCCATCAATGTAGCTCAGTCGGCAGACTCGCTGGGCTGCTGATCCGGAGCTGGGCTCTGGCTTGGGTTGGATTCCCCGTTTGGTGTGATTAATTGGTTTCTTCCGAGGTCTTCCTCAGCCGTTGGACTGATGTCGGTTGGTCTATGGCGAGTCCTCGGTCTCACTTCACTTCACCCCCGTTTGGTCTGATTATCTGGTCGGTTTTTTCCGAGGTTATCCCCAATCATGCCAAGTAATCTGTTGGCGAATCCTCGGGCTCACTACATCTCGCCAAAAAATTGTAAAAAAAATTGAAAGTGAAATTGTAAAAAAAAAAAAAAAAATGTAAAAATTGTTTGCTGATTGTAATCTTGTAAAATTTTGATTTGTTCCACATCTTAAAGCTTCATTGCTAATGTAAGATCTATGGAATATAATAAATAAAATGAAAAAAAAAGAAATATTATTGGTACAGGTGCTTTAAATGACATTGTTCTTGTTTTATTCGTAGATATTTTCAGCCCATGTTCTGTTATCAGTTTGTTTACTCTAAATGTGGCTATTTGTACATTGTCTTCAGTGTGTGATACGTTTACCTGGTGTCTGCTAATAATAAGGTATTAAGTTCTACAGTTCTTAAAAGTGGAATATCGATATATTTCTGTATTGACACTCTGTTATTATTCCATTCATTAAGTTTACTCACTGTTAGTAGCAGTGAAAACTCCCTGAAAAATATCGGCTTCTTTAAAGGTAGATATCCTCAGAAAGAAAACAGGAAACACACTTCGCTGATTTCAATCAAACTTAGAATTTGTGCATAAAGTTGCAAGTTATACAATATTAAATTTAATAAAAAAATTCGCCCAATACAACCTGAGTTCTTTCATATGAACGAACGCACATACAAGACATGAAATAAGAATGTCTATTGTATCCACGCGACTGAACTTAAAAAACAAAACAATCATATCCCATTGAATTTCCTAGCCCAAGAGCCGAACTGCTTCATTTGTTTACAGTCTCCTTGGCAACGGGGGGTTCTTAAGACATTGTTGCAGGCACGGAGTTGCCGCTTGCAGTCGAACAGGAGAACAAATGCAACATAAGGCTTCCTCTGCTCCCTACCCCGGCACCGGGTGTGCCACATTTCGTGGCACCAACATCCTGTTCCAGATTTATCTCTTCGTTGCCAGTACACACGTCGAAGTTACAAGCTAGAGGGCGTTCACGAGTGTCCGCCTCGCTAAAGAAACAAGTGACGATCTGAATGCATTCAGACAGCTGGACACTTCCTTTTCATTGAAACGTTCCTTCAGATTTTTTAGTTTCTTACTAATTTTGCACAAATGAAATCAGAATAATTCCAATTCAAATAAATAACGTCTCTTCTACAGTTTTCTCCGTACTTAAAATAGGAACTTTGCCACTATAAGTTGAGATAGTCGAAATTTGGTCAATGAATGGATATTTTTCCGCCTTGCATATAAATTATTTGGGACGCGTAGCTATGGCGTTGACTGCAAGCCGGAAAGTCACGGGTTTTTTTCTCGATATCATGGAATTTCTCCATTGATGTCAGGCTTTCGGGCACACTATGATCCTGGCCTTTATTCAGCCTTAACAGAAATAAGTACAGACCGATTATTTACTCTTGACAGCTCAGCGACCCGAAAGAGGGGAAGTAGTAGGAGTAGTAGGGAGAGCTCCGGAGTAGAGATAAGGGCGAGCGGTCGGTAAAGGAATGTAGTACAGCTTAATTGTACTAGAAACATACTGCTCTACCGCACGCATGACATCCGATCGCTCAGAAGGAAAGCGAGTGACTAAGACAAACACCCCTTGGCGTAACTAAATGGACTCACCTGACCCAGGCGCACATCTCCGGCGACTATCACGACTAAATAAACGTACTGCACCAGGGTTTTATCGTTGGAGGTGAAGATAGCAAGATTATAGTACTGATATCTCTGCTGCTACTAATGCCGGTAGTCTAGAGAACTTAAGAGCCTAAACTTCCCCATACCCTACTATCTTGTAGTTTTTCATGGCCGATAATAGGGTTAACTTCACCTTTCAAAGATAGTGTAAATTCTTGTATTAGTCCTGTATTGTCGTAAACGACGGACTTTCACGATGCACTGCAATTTAAAGTAACAGCGGGAGACAAAGCAAATTAAATAAAATTAAAGCAAAACAAACTAACGTAATGTTATGTTAAGAAAACAAAAAAGTCAAGTGATAAATGAAATACATTGAAAATTGTAGCAATAAAATGCAATATGTCGAATAAGAGAAACTGAATTAATGAAGTTTAAATTATGGTTATCATTCCCGCCTTGTATTCGAGAGCTCTGGGGTTACATGCCAGAGTTTCGCTATCCAGACTTGGGATACGTACCAGGGTACAGATCACTTAAAATTGTACCAGATCAGTACAATTGTACGAGAAGTGGCAACACTACAAAAACTGTTAAAGTGAAGAAGTGAAACAACCAACAACTTTAACGGCATTACAGTTACAACATTGAACAAAAATCATAGAATTCAAACTTGAAAATGTTTAAAAATTTACACCACATGAAATACTAAGGATAGGAAAAATATGTCCACCAATAAATACTTCAATTATTAGTATGTTATATTTGAAATATAAAACAGAACAGATATGTATATACTTATACTTCATCATGTTAGAGACGAATAAAGGGAGGGTGAAGACTGTCAGATTTCATTTCTATGGAGAGTCCTCGGCCTCACTTCATTTCACCCCCTTTGGTCTGATTACCTTGTTAGGTTTCTTCCGAGGTTTTCCTCAACCATAAGTAATAGTAATCTTTTGGCGAATTCTCGGACATCGCCTCACCTCATCTCACTACATCTCGCCAAAATATTGTAAAAGATTGTAGAACATTGTAAAAAATTGTATAAAATTGTAAAAAGTGTAAAAATTTGTAAAAATTGTAATTGTAATCTTGTAAAATTTTGACTTGTTCCACATCTTAAAGCTTCATTGCTAATGCAAGATCTATGGAATATAATAAATGAAAAAAAAGGAAAAAATTATTACTAAACATTTTAGATAATAAAAAGGATGGGTATTGAAGAATGGAAAGAAAAATACTTGGAATAAGCCTGAAGGACAGAATCGGAAACGAAGAAGTACCGCGACGAAGCGGCGTAGAGGACGTGGTCACACTCGCTAATAGGATGAAATGGCGCTGGGGAGGACACGTGGTACGAATGTAACCTACCAGATGGGCACACACGGCGACACTGTAGGATCCAAGAATTGGTGGAGAAACCGTAGACGACCGAGAACCAGATGGGGGGACGAGTTCAAGTTGCATCTAGGAGGACTGTGGACCCGAATAGGACTCCAAAGAACACGGTGGAAGGACGCAGTCAACCGACTTTGAGCGGGAGCAACAACCAGTGCTAGTGAAATTGTGGACAAAGAACTAGGAATAGACCATCAGGTCGGCTCTTCTGATGGTCAAGACTTGAGCCACCACTGCCCAAGCAGGAGGCCTTGCCCCACTGGGGATTTACGGCTTTTATTATTATTATTATTATTATTATTATTATTATTATTATTATTATTATTATTATTATTATTATTATATTAGGGTTAAGGTGTATGGGTTATTCAAAGCTGGCAAAGTGATTTCAAGGTAACATAGGAGCACAGATGTTATAAGTAGTAAAAAAGATTATGTACTTCACCTACATAGCTCATAGCTTTCTTTTTTACCATAAAGTTAGCAGACTGTGGTTAGTTCGGTGAAACCCATCGCATTATTTGCTGCGGTGAAGTATTAAAGGAAGAGAAGTAGCAGGAAATGAACACAGGATTACGAACTGCAGATAATAACACAAGTTTATTGAAGTAATGGAAAGCTGTTTGCGTTAAGGCAGCGTGAATGAAGTGAGTTGCAAGTGAAGGCATAACTATCTTATAGATGGAAGCTGAAGTGACAATCACGCCTGCAGGCTGACAGCAGACTATCTGCATCACACCGGAGGCGGAGAAGTTGCCGACGAAGCACGGCGCGATACAGTTACCAGCTAAATACAGGATTTGTTATGCAAAGCAGAAATGTATGTGTGAGAGAGGAGCGGGAGAGAGAGAGAGAAACGTACAAATCCACCTGTCAACAAACCCCGCGTGCAACAACTGCCGTTAAATTAACCGCATTCACTCGGAATAAACGGTTCCTTGATTGCTGACATTACCAACTACGGATCTTACTTCTTCGTCGAGAGGCAAGACAAGTTTACTAGATAAAGACTCCGCTATTGATCGTCGTATCAGTTCGTGAAGTTTTGCTTTTTTTGTGACGGGAGTAAAACATTTTTCTACCTCATTATTATGCTGATGAAGTAAAGAGTTGGCTATCCTCTGAATACAATATTGTTAGTGTACTGTATTTCTTACCACTGGCTTTAAATTTGAACCAAATCCATAGAATTGCTTATTTTAATTTTTCTGAAATCATGTGTGGCAAGAACGTAAGACTGATATCCCTACTGCTACTAACACTCATTATCTGAAAAATCTGGAGTTTTAACCTCCCAGTTATCTGTGGAGTCCATGGTCTGTAATAAGGATGAATTTGCCTTTAATAGTTTTTAAGGAAATAATGCATTTTAACCCGCAAACGGAGTTGTGGGGTCTTTTTCGATAGCAGGTAAATTGTGAACCCCTGACATTCCTTAACCATTGCTTTCTTTCTCTAAATATTTTGTGTACCTTTCCCTTTTGTCAAGCTTAATCCATTGGCTGTGTCACTGAGCAGCAGGTACCGTTATTTATTTCCAGTTATATAGTCCAGGTCAGCTTACTTAACACCCTAAGAGTGAAACCTAACCATTTTTCCCCCATTACTACATCAGCTAGTGGATTATGGTGATTTTCGAGTTTGCAGGTTGAATTTGCTTTTGCCAACTTCGTTTCGAATTCCGGTACTGATTTTATAACTGTTATGTTGGCAACAGTGACACAGGTTGTTGGTAGTTCAAATTCTGAAAATTCGAATTGTTCTAGATTTCTGAGTCCATTACTGGAAACTAGTGAAGTTTGAACATACTAATAATTAATTAATATCAGTATTAATAATACATAATAATTATTGTATGTGTTCTTTTGTGTTGTGGCTGCAAATTCAAGATTATAGTCAGGTAGGCTAAGTGTAAATAAATATAACATATTTCGTGTAATTGGATGCCCTTGAGTAATTGATAAAATACCATTTCATATTTTAATTAATTTCTTTCGTGTTCAGACTTTTATTACAATAATGCAGTCAATATTCTAAAGCATACATTTCAAAGTGGCATTCGCTTTCGGAATTCATACTAATCATTTTACGTGATCAAACAAAATACATTTTAAGGTTAGGTCTAGAGAATCGTAAACTGTTTAATCAAAGTAATGAATTTCATGTTGTAAGACAAAATACAATTTAATATTAGGTCATACAATAATCTACTAACTACTAACATAATGTGCGAGAGGTCCAGAAGAAAAATATATTCTTTCACAAATTATTGAATATTTTAGGAAACACCTCCCCAACATAAAGATGAGATGTGGTAAATAAGCAAGACATCGTTATTATTAATACTATATTATTATTATGATTATTATTATTTATTATTGTTATTATTATTACTATTATTATTATTATTATTATTATTATTATTATTATTATTATTATAGTACATGACATTGTGTGATTTTACCCTCTTTTGGTGATATCTAGTATTAGTTGGCAACACTCAAGAGACGGCCAATTTAGTCTTTTAGGAACTACTCTTACGTGATCCTCAGTATAGCTAAAATATTGAGTGGTATCCTTTTCGATCCCACAACTTCAGTTGTGTATCTGCACCTTGTGTAGTGTACAACCAACGGGTTTTCGTAGTGGAGTATAGCTACTAATGCGCATAAAAGTGTGTCAGTGCTGGATTCTGGTTTCCCACGCTTTGTAAACAGTGCTGTAGATGAAAGTGAAGCAGTGATGCGAGTGGATGTGAGGACGAAAATGATCCGAACTATAATTCTGAACATGACACGGACTCAGAACAAGATTACGACTCGGATGGAGTGGATGAAGACGTAAACCAACCAAATGGTGATTCATTGAATTTCTATGGTAAGAATGCATGCAAATGCTCTGCTACCGAACCTAATACAAACAGAAGAACACCAGCACACAATATTGCAATAAAAGTTCCTATACTGAAAGGAAAAGCTAAAAATTTAGGGAATTCGTGCAATCCTTTACAGGCATGGGAATGTTTATTTACAGGAGACATGATTACAGAAATTGCTACACACAAATGAGATAATTAGTTCCTACAGAGCAAATTTTTTCTGATACAACTCGTACAGAACTAAGAGACACTAATGCAGTAGAGCTGAGGGCACTTTTCGGGTTCTTATATTGCACAGCAGTTTTTCTAATCAAACCCTGCAATTCTCGAGTCCTGTTTGCAACTGATGGTACTGGAAGGGATATTTTCCGTGCCATTCTTACTGTCAGGTGAACATACAGTTTGATATACTGCTCGGGTTTTGATGATTTTGCAACACGAGCAACAAGGAAGGAAACTGGTCCATGTACAGCAGTGTCGTATATTTTTCACAAAATGTTTGAAAACTCCCAAGCTTGCTACAATATATGTTCTTATGCCTGGGTAGATGAGATGCTGGTAGGTTTCTGTGGCCGCTGCAAATTATGATTTTCTCTGATGCTAACACTAAAATCTTTTCGGAAAAGGTATTATGTGTCTTTCTCGGGTTAAATTTCACATTACATTGTTAACATGTTTCAGTCTATTATCGGCCATCTTTAGAATTGGTTTCTGCTGGTCTTGTCGCCTTTTGTTTGTTTTTACTGTGGGGGTGTGTTTGAGTAGTGTAATGTGGAGTCAAAGAGTGTGTGTGTGTGTGTTCTGAAATTGAGTTGAATATTGAGAATTTTGTTTGGATGTGTTTTTGTGTGTCTCTATATTTCTTATTGTTCAAGTGTGTTTAATTTCTGGCTTTTTGGTTGAATGTATAGAATTTCCATGCCTGTGTTGATGTCTCTGTAGATGTGGTTACCATTTGTGAAGTGTTGTGCATATGTGGAAGTGTTTTATGGTTTTGTAATGGCTTTGATGTGTTCTTTGTAACGTGTTTGAGATGATCTGCTTGTCTGTCCTATATAGAAGTTGTTGCAGGTGTTGCATTTGAGTTTGTATGACTAATTATCTCTTAAATGCATAGGCCTATATATATATATATATATATATATATATATATATATATATGCTGGGAAAGACAGTGATTGGGATAGGTCTGACTGCACAAGGAAAACGCTGCAGAATCCAACACGATCATTACTGAGATTAGTGAAGCCTATTTGTGGAAGTAACAGAAATATTACAGCTGACAATTACTTCACTTCCATGGAGTTAGTTTCCGAAGTCAAAGAACGTAAACATATGTTGGGACGATGCGAAGGAAATAAGAAAGAGATCCACAAGAATTTCAGGCAAACAGTAAACTTAAAGTAGGCTGAACTGAGTATGGTTTCCAAATTGACCACACATTAATTTCTCGCGTGCCTAAGAAAGGAAAGTCTGTTATTTTGCTGTCTAGCATGCACTATTCGGTAGACACTGATCCTGAGACAGAGAGGCAAGCCTGAAATTATTTCCTTTTATAATAGTAGGCCTACAAGAGGGAGAGTAGGTAGCCTTGACCAAAAGTGTATTACATAATATGTTACTATATTATAGTAACAGCAGACGAATCCGAAGATGGCCTTTGTAAACTACCATACTCCCGAAAGTAAACTACGCTCTTCTCAGAGTGACGTCAACTGTAAGTCAGTGACAATACTACAGTACGCATGAACAGATTCGGATAATGCTAATATAATGATGTTAATGAATGATGATATAATGATTTTAATGAATGATGATAGAATTTTGGAGGAAAGAGGAAGAACTACCAGAAAACCCTTAAGAACCTTGGCTTTGTACATCACAAATATGACTTCGTCATTGTCAGGATTCGAACAGGGCTTGCCGTCCTCTTAGGCCAGTGCTCCGATAACTAAGATATCAATACAGCATCACGAAGTGCTGTCAAACGTAAACTGAATATCAGCTTCGTATTTAGCATAAGCTAGGAAACAAGTGACAGTTGACATACAAGAGTTTATTTGTATCTTTCAAGATGGAAACTGTACCTAATCAGGAGAAAGGATAGAGCTACGCTACAACCCGAAGCAGCATTGTGGCTGGCACATGTTACAGGCTGTTATAACTACGGCAGTAGGGTACGTGGGATTGATAAAGAGCAGGCTGGTTTACGTATCCTGTGTAGGTGCACACGTCGATAAAAAAAAATGTCGCGTAATGAAATGGAAAAGTTTGTTCATTTCGTAGTTCTGAAATGTTCAGAACTTTTTGATTTCATCACAGTTGGAATGTCAAAAATAATATGAAATGTCTACAAAGTTTAATAAATGTTTGTAAAACACTTTGTTCGGAGAAATTTCAGTGAATTATGTTGGTCAAAGTAACCACAAGATTAACGTCAACGAACGAAATGTCAGCACAGTGAAAATGTTGAAAAAATGTTTTGAGGTAGAAGGTTGAAGAAGGCTAGATAAAAAAAACAGACGAGACTCTGCAATCCCTTAATAGGAGTTAAAGGAAAATACTAAAATATAACAGACAGGATAAAAGAAACTAATTTAGCTGTAAACAAAGAGAAACATTCAATGCAACTGAATGAATGGATGACAGCAGACTCCCAAAATCGGTTTTAAACTGCCCCAAAAGAAGGACTAGACAAGTGTTGTTCGAACCAGATCTGAGCCCAAATACGGGTCTAAATCTTGATCGACAAAATAAGAAGAAAAATATGATTCAGTAGATTTATATATCTATAGTCCATAAACATTTTCAGATCTCAACAAACAAACAAGCAGGGGAGCACACCTGTCCTTGTGGGATAACCGTCCACTTGACTTTATTCCAGTTCAATGTATTTCTCTTAATCTAAATCTGTTTGCTTTCTCTCTCTCTCTCTCTCTTTGTCTCTTTATTCAATCATAAACTAACCTCTTAGGATATAATTTCATATCAAGTTCTAAGTAGGTAAGAGAACAGTCGTAATTTATTCAGAAAGGTTTCAGATTTTACTTTTTATCTGAAACCTTTATACTCAAGTGACAAGCGAATAAAATAGTGCAAAAATGTTAACATCTGATGTCCATTGTTTAGAGCGTATTCCGAATCTCAGCGCTGAGCAATCTGATGGCATTACGGTGTCCCGAATTTCACCGATGCCGTCACTAATGCTCCACCGGTGTCGCACCGGTGACATCAGCTTGCAGAGGTGGTGGCAGTCTCCATCAGCTTCCATCAGTGAATCTGATTGGTTCTTGTATAGGGCGGGAATTAGCAGACGAATGACATCGTGCACTGTAGTGTCATGGCGGTGTGTTCTGCTGTATTGTTTGTAATGAGCACAACGTAAAACAATATGTTAATGACTTATGAGCGAATATGTCAACGGACCAGTTATTACTACCGGTTCAAGAAATAAATTGTTTATGCGCTCTTTTCTTTGAACGAGAAGGCAGTACGAAAATTTCGCAAAATCTTGCTAGCTAGCACAGACAACAACTTATTCAGTGGCCATGACAGCCATCGATCCTTCCAGCAGTTTTGTTCCTATTTCGCTGCAGCGTGACGTCATTGTTGTCCACCGGTCCGGTGAGGTACGGAATATGCTGTTAGAGATGGCAACGAAGTTTCGTCACACTATTTTGACGTCACATGCTTAACAACGGATCACACTCTTATATTTATATGGTGTTTGCTAAAGGGATATTTTTACTTTCTACCATGGATTGTAACATTTTTTATTTCTCATGATAACAGCTCTCCAACTAACGAATTCAGATGGAACGCAGCAATACCATTATAAAAACTTGTAGGTACAAAATATATGGTATAAATTCAATAAAGAAATAAATTACAAATAATAAATAGAACACAAAAATTGCATTACATTTATTTCATTCTCAATCATATTAACAACCCTTACAAAAAAGAACAAAATCCTTAAAAATTTACCTTTCATCGTACCACCCAACCGAGAAAATGAAAGATTCACGCAATTACAAGGAAGACGAGAGTAGATTCAAACCTTCGAAAAGTTTCGAGTTTCACGTAGGCCTACTTCCCTACAGATGGAAAAATTCGAGCTACAATATTATTTCTTCTACATCGTTTGATATTCTACAGTCTTCGACTGTTATTTTGTATCCACGCCATCCCAACTGCGAATTTAATGTCTTCTACGAATGCTATGTTGTGCATAATTCTAACATACTCTGTATTTGAAATCCAGCGAGAAAGCATTTTGTTGATAAAACAAATCGATTTTAAATGTTTACAATTCTATATAATGTAAAAATAATATCCAAAATGTCATATTATTTATCGTCTATAGTTCTTTCTACTGTTCATTTAATCATTATTATCCTGTTAATATTTAATAAAGATAAAGGTATTTCTATTAACATTCACGGAAGCCCACACGGCAATGAAAGGAAACATCATTTTCTTGAGTTTTGGCATCAGTAGCAGTAGGAATTTTAGCCCTACATGTTCGCAGCCTTTAACTCCAAAGAATTATATCCCTGGTGCATTATTTCTCTTAGAGGCTGAGTAAACTTCCGATAATAGTGTGAATTAAAGGATTAGATTACTGGAGAAAATCCGTGACCCCATCGTGAATCGAACTCGCAATCTTCCGGTTTGCAGCGCAAGGCTTTAAGGGGAGGTGGTACACCCTATCTCGGCAATGTTAAATTTGCTATCTTTATTTTGGATTTTCTCTAAAACTACCAATCCTAGGGCGATGAAATTTGGTACACTTATATATTGATGGTTTCTGTATTGATTGACATTTTTGTAAATGAATCAGAACACATACACATTATATTTTAACCTGCCATGCTGTACCACCTCTCCTTAACCTCTACGCTATCCCAATTTTCCTTATATTTAGTACTACGAGTAAACTGATGTGAAAATTATGCAGTGTAGTAATTTTTTAAGTCAATGATTATTTTAAAATATCATAAAAGGGTGATTCTCTCTTAGTGTTTAACAGTGATTATATTTAAATATCTAAATAATTGTATTTATTTTATAAATAATAGTTCTAAGTAATTGTCTTTACATTTCCAATAACTATCATGATTACTTTTGTATTTGTATTAATTGTAGACCTATTGTAGTTGAGTGAAAGAGAAGGTCTTAAGGTTTTAACTCAGCCAGGTAAAATAAAATATTACTATTATTATTATTATTATTATTATTATTATTATTATTATTATTACCGTAATAAGAAACAGACTGCAACAGTTTTCTTCTTGAATTCTTCCTATATGAAGTGGATTGCGATATGAAACGGTACACAGCGCAGGTCTCCAAAAATTGATTATTTTGGAGAAATAAACTGAATACGGAATTGCGATTTCGTTCGGGAATTTTAAAGAAGATATGAAGTGCTTAAATTGTCTTCACGAACTAAATACATTATGTAAATCGATGTTAAAGTGGGTGTAAAATGAATAAAATAAACAGACTGTTTTAAATTGTATTTTTATGTATCGCTGGGAAAAATACTTGTACAATTATTAGAATGAATTTGTCGCCAAAAAGCATTTAAAAGAAGGCAGTACCATTCGGGGTCGATATTAGAAAAATCCACTACCACTACCAATATCTCCACTAAAATAATAGTTGACCTCGGTAGCGTAGTCGGTATAGCGCTGGCCTTCCGTGCTCGAGGTTGCGGGTTAGATCCCGGCCCAGATCGGTGGCATTTAAGTGTGTTTAAATGCGACAGGCTCATGTCAGTAGATTTACTGGCATATAAAAGAACTCCTGCGGGACAAAATTCCGGCACACCGGCGACGCTGATATAAACTCTGCAGTTGCGAACGTCGTTAAATAAACCATAATTTAAATGTTCCATTAAAATAGCACATTTATTACGAAGCACTTGCAGTACAGTACGTATACAAGATTAGATTGTATGTTTATTGTAATATAATTCCATATTTATTTTATTTTTATTTTTATTTTTTTGTCTTTCTCCTTTCAGTTCCTCAATTTTCTGTGTTCAGAACAATAACTGATGAATTTTTGAGTGTGTATTTTTATAAGCAGGAATTTGACCGGAGGAAATAAAGAAATGTACCTGCATCTCCGTAAGAACCTAGCAACATTTTTTTTTTTTCGTTTCTATCCTGTCACAGCAATGTGAAGAAAATTAAAAATTATTTCTTTTCCAAAAAGGAGATTACGAACTCGTGATCTACAAGGTCAAATGTGGAATATATGCAGAGCTTGAATAGGAGACACAGTAGACAAGAAAAAATTGAAAGCCCCTGGAGGTAAGTGGACACCAGCTGTAAACATTATGATGCGGAACTCTGTCTCTCAGAGACGTGTGGCATAGGCCTATATGCCCGTATTGCTCCAAGCAGTCAGTGGAAACGCTTTTATGAGCCTGCAGGAAAGACAATGGCGGATGTATCAGTAGATGATCTGATACAATCGCTTCGAAATTACATCGCAACCCCATCAAACGGATTCGAGTTCAGATCCCGCGTTATGACCAGCTCTAAACAGAAACCAGCTTGGCAACGAGGCAAGCAAATTGCATATTGCACAGGATGACACGGCTGGTAGCTCTGAGGCGATCTCGATGATAATAGCCAATAGTGATAATGGTACTGGCAGAAGGAGTAATAACAAAAGCTATTATTATTATTATTATTATTATTATTATTAATATTATTATTATTTTATTATTAGCCTAACTTCTTCCTTTGTGAGATTTCAAAGCAAGAAAAAATCCTAAAGTCCTCCAAATGGGTTTCTGGCCAACATAAGGCGCAAGATTAGTGATAGGGCTGCTACCTTTATGCCTGCAGACTCGTATAGGTGTTGAGGCGAGACTTGGCGTGTGAGCTTGCGAGAAAGGAAAGAATGAGCTATCAGAAAGAGAGTTTGTTTCATTATGGTTAATATTATACTAATCTACTGACATGAAATTTAATCTCTGATTAAAACTTATTTTCCCCTCCATACCCATTCGGCACATGATAAGGTCACACGGCAGGTCTTGCCTCCCCTGCAGCAATGGCATCACACTGGAAGAAATGGATGCTCCATTAGAAAAAAAACTACGCTAAGAGAAGACAAACTTAACTTTGGAAATTTTGAATACGAAGGGCAGAAATTTTCTCATAGGATTCTTTCATTACCGGTACTTAACAAAATATATTACAGTTAAAAACAGCTCAGCACTTAGGGAAATGTGATTATAATAGGCCTACCCATATATAAAAAGCAGATTTGAAAACCCCCAAATGTATGGAAGTGTAAACCTTCTCAACGTAGACTACAAAACTTATAAGATATTAAATAATAAATTATCCAATTATAATTAAAATATCAGGCCTATTGGGGAAGGATAAAATGGATTCTGTAAAGGTAGATCGTATGCAGATAGATCCCTCACGCTCAAAATCTTATTTTATATATTGTATTATTAATGATTATTTCCCTTTATGTTTTCTTAAATAAATATATTAACAATGCATACTGTGTTTCATCTGAATTGGTTCGTTTCAGAGTCGTTATCATGGGTCTATGATAAGATAATTCGTACAAGAAAATAATTCTAACCCTCTGGCAATAGCTATTCTGATCTGTTACTAAGCGAGTGACGTCAGAGTAGTATGACATAACTCATTACCGTTGCTAAGCATGTGACGTCAGGTTTCGAAATTTCCTTAAATTTTTTTTCCAATCGACGCTCGAGCATAAAGTACGTTTCACATTAAAATATATGCGAGGTTGTAGGCCTACTATGTTTCATTTACAGTATGATATTGTATAACTAATAATAATACTAACACTAATAATAATAATAATAATAATAATAATAATAATAATAATAATAATAATACTATATTTTTTGTTAAAAATCCAGAAAAATTCAAGTTCAATTCACTACCACCCACTCATATTCGTTCATTTCCCTAATATCTTTCTTGTCCGTCGCTGTGTAATAGCGGTTAGCATGCCTAACCATAAAACAAGGTTTCAAATTCTGTTTGGGACAAGTTACCGGTTGAGGCATTTTACTGGGTTTTCCCTCAA
The DNA here is from genome assembly GCF_040183065.1 of Periplaneta americana. NCBI lineage: Eukaryota > Metazoa > Arthropoda > Insecta > Blattodea > Blattidae > Periplaneta > Periplaneta americana. The sequence continues at coordinate 100,642,534 of NC_091125.1, read as the reverse complement.
CCCAGTACGAGCAAATTTTGGATAGATTTCGGTGTTGGAACCTGAATTCAATTAGCTGGCATATCGTACTTTCATATGAAAGGGAAAACAATGGTAGATAATTCGAAAGAGATTTATGTTAGCATTTTTAATTTCTACTGAAGTTACATAAAATCTCAGCGATTTGAAAGTTTAATTTATCTTCATTTCAGGTAAAGAAAAAACTGTAAGTGTTTTACTGCAGTTAGAATCGGTAGAAATAGACATCACTTGAACATACGCATTTGTAACGACTCCAACGAGTATACCGTAATATCCTTCTCACTTTTTTCACCTGATGAGGAAGATAGAACAAAATTTTGAAACAGAGCGAGTTTATTTATCGTCATAATTTTCTTAATGGATTAGACCGGTTGTCCTGTTCCATATTTAGGAATTTGAAGCATAGGTTGGTTCTTCGAAAAATATCTTGGGGCGCTCTGTGGATCGTCTGCCTTTGGCTTGTAATTAAGTTCTTTTTCGGATCCTACATTAAATATTTGTCTAATTTTTTAAATTTATTTTGTTATCAAAAAGGGTGGTTATTCAAAAGCCAAGAAGAATTTGAAAGTCCTCTAATATTAAGACGAAAGTTTGTAAAAAAAATTAGTAATATACTTCTGTTCACAGGAGAATGAAGTTTATTCCGGTGTAAACCAATTTTATACATTTCGATATAATTGTCATTTTTTCACCTATCACTAGTAGCCTCTCTCCTAGAAAATGAATATAAAAAACATTGCGTAATCTCTTCAAATTCTTTTACAAGCTTCCAGAATGACAAAAAATTTGCATCATTTAGAATTCTGAATCTTCTCATTGTGCTGGAACAATCTCTATTACGTTCACAGTAACACTGAATAAGGGGAAATAGCGTTTGTAGAGGAAAAACTATAGATACTCTCTGGTATGAAAAAAAATTAACTCGCTTAAGGACAGCTTGAATCGCTGCATATTTATTTCGTTTGCTATATCAACCATATTAAAACAAATGAAACAGAAGTATTAGAGAAAATAAAATATTTCCTCACTTTTTAATGACTCTATACTTCACTAGAGATGAAACTATCCTCTATTGTAATGACTTCCTATTTTAACTTATATTTTAGTGAAAAGCCTAATAATTTGTTACAACATTTTTTAGGTAGCAATATTGGCTACTCAGAAGACTAATAGAGACAGTGTCAACAGTTGAGTGATAGCTGTCGGCCACTCCCACTTTGCACCATCTCAAATTCATATTCAAGGCATCGTACATATATTTCAACTGAAGCTATGTATTGATCTAATTACAATAGATATGTCCATCAATCTGGATTTTGCTTCTCAATTCTTCCAACTTATCGAACTTTCTAATGGTTTCACTTTTGTTGAAAGATACCAATAACTGAAGTGTTTTTCAGATTTCTAAAAGGAGAATAAAAGCTTTCAGGATCGCCAATGTTTAAGTCGGTTATTTTACGTCATTATATCGACTATCGAAAATCAATATTTTAGTCGGTTATTTTACGACGTTATATCGACTATCGATAATCAATATTTTAGTCGGTTATTTTACGACGTTATATCTACTATCGATAATCAATATTTTAGTCGGTTATTTTACGACGTTATATCGACTATCGATAATTAATATTTTAGTCGGTTATTTTACGACGTTATATCGACTATTTAGCCGCTACGGAGTAATTTGTGACAAGCACGAAGATCTTTCCAGCCGTTACCGTTGGCTTTTGAAAAACGAAGATCTCTTTCATAGACTAGCCCAACCTGCTCGTATAGTTTTAATTTTTTTCTATCAAACGCTGCACTTAAGTGTAAAAATTCGACAACACTGGTAGCTATGGCATTTTCATAAAAAAGTTATCTGAAGACTTCATTAAATATTACTTACACATTAAATTAGAAAGTTTTAATTGGCAAATAGTGCAATAATGTTGCAATATACTGAATTTCCCACAAATAATTCTCTTGCCTTTAAATAAGCCTTTTCATAACATATTAAACTTGCGCCGTTTTCCTGTACACAAGCGAACTTATGTGGTTGGAGATTCCTCTTCAGACCCAGCCACTAGAAAGTAGTTCTGTTAAAGTGCTGTATCTAACTGCCTCGCACGAGATCTCTAGACGGACGGACATGCAGACTGGAAATGCTGGAGAGTTTACATGGTCACAAATCGCTGAATTTTATCTCCTTGTTTCTAGTAGAAGTAACATTCACAAATTTATTTCGCTCAGCCATAAGTGTATTAAGTGGCTACCCTCTTTTTCTCAGCAACAGGATAAAATAGATGAGGCTAAACGTGATTCGATTTCTTACATCAGTGATTATCAAATAATGGACCGCGTACCATAAGAGAAGTTCCTACGTGTCGTCAAGTTATATATTTAAGGGAATAAATTCCTTAATTTGTATTTCTGTTTCTTAATGTATCTTTTTAATGTAAATAAATTGTGGTTGTAGATTTACTGGCGGAAAACTCATGCAGTTGATAGTGGCTACATTGAAAATCACTTATGGTTGTAAGAAGAGAACGTTAGATATGAAATCTATGAGTGTGATTTATTAGTCTGAGACGATATAATTGTTTGGTGTCATAAATTCGATAAGTAGCCTACAATGTAAATCCTAAATGTATAACAAATGAATCGTATACGAATTGTACGTAAACAGAATTTAATATAGGGAAAGTATTACTAAACATCGTACGATGATACAGAGGCGAAAACAAAAATATGCGTTACCAGTATCAGAGTTGTCAAATTATAAACAGATTCCTGGGTAACATCACTTAATGCTTCACATGTCTGGATATCAATTATTTTTAGGACAATTTTCAGTTTACTTTACACCCTTTTCCTTAACTAACCTTTCTTGTACTTGATTTACTGACTGTAACACTAGTCTTTTTGGTTTATGGTTTTGGTGATTATCGTCTTTAGTCCTGTTGTAGAGTATACTCTACATAATTTTCTTTTAATTTTTTTTTTTTGCAGTGTCTTGGATACTTTTGAAAATTTTGAAAAATTACATTTGATGGAAGTGAAGAGTATCACTTTTGCATCATTTCTATACCAGTTATTATAAATTATAATTTAAAATTTGGTGCACCAAGAGTCAAAATTACCCTAAAATTTGATTTTCTGCGAAGACTTGATATGGGATTTTTGGAACCCCAGAATGATTTTGTGACCGATTTTTTTTTTTCAATTAAAAAAAATATATACGGTATATAAATTCGGAACTGAAGAGGTTATAAATACGTTATTATTTTGGTTAAATCACTAAAGTTGTTCTGAATGTATAAATATTTTCTAAAAGTTGTGTTTATGATGAAATTAATACTTTTATGCCTTTAAGCAGAAACTCTTTTAGATTTAATGATTTTAAATAAGTTATTGTTTTGGTTACAGCACTGAAGTTGTGTTGATGATGATGATGACGATGTTGATGATGATCTTGATGATCATGATGACGATGATGATCATGATGATGGTGATAGTGATAATGATGAAATTAACACTTTTATGTTTTAATTCGGAACTCTTAATGCTAACGATTCTAAATATTATGTTTTTTTTTTTGGCTATAATATTGAAGGTGTTCTGAATATATATATATATATATATATATATATATATATATATATATAAGATGTTCTAACAGTTATGATTCTGATGAAAATAAGACTTTTATGTCAGTAATTAGTAACTCTTTCAGTTTCAATGTTTCTATGATGAAATTTTCCACACTTGTGGAGTAACGGTCAGCGCGTCTGGCCGCGAAACCAAGTGGCCCGGGTTCGAATCCCGGTTGGGGCAAGTTACCTGGTTGAGGTTTTTTCCGGGGTTTTCCCTCAACCCGGTACGAGCAAATGCTGGGTAACTTTCGGTGCTGACCCCGGACTCATTTCACCGGCATTATCACATTCATTTCATTCAGACGCTAAATAACCTAGATGTTGATACAGCGTCGTAAAATAACCCAATAAAATTTAAAAAATGATGAAATTAAGATTTCCATGTATTTAATTAGGAACTCTATTTAGTTTTAATTATTCTATAATTAAATTCAGACTTCCTGTTTGTGATTATATTCACATGTATTCAGACTTCCTGTTTGTGATTTAGTCACATGTATTCAGACTTCCTGTTTGTGATTATATTCACATGTATTCAGACTTCCTGTTTGTGATTATATTCACATGTATTCAATCTCTTTTTATTTAATTTATTTTCATTATTACTATTAGGCTCCGTATTTCAGTTACCTATAAACTGGAATGAAGTTGTCTGATTCGAAGTATATGTGACATCACAGCGCTGGTACAAGTACGTTCGTATACAAAATAGCTACGCATCCTTTGCCCTCTTCCTCTGAAAATTCAAAATAGGGACGCAGTCATATTGAGTAGTCTTATCGATCACTGCTCTTACTAGTAGTATTATTTAAATAACTACATCTTTGTGGCTGATTGAAGGTTCATTACAGAGGTAAAAAGCCTTATGTAAGACGCTCAAGAGTGTAATACTGCAGGTCATTATTGAGAATATTTGAACTAATATTTTCACTGTCAATATAGACAACATTGCATATAAATTGTGTAAAATAAACGTAAAAGTCACAAAAACAGTGCACTGAAAGACACTGCAATACAAAAAGGTACAAAAAATGTGTTGAACGTAATCTAAAAAACCAGTACCATCAAAATATGAAAATTATGAAGATATTAACTCGAAGTTTAGCATGCATTTGTGTAGCCTACCATGATGTTCAGTGCCAACGTCTCAATTAATAAATTGAATAATCTACATTTTAGGGAATTTCTAGAGAAGTACTTACATAGCAAATTAGTGGGTTTTCAGCGATGAGCGACATGCAATATCCTAATGAAACCCAAAAAAAATATCAGACATTATGAATATATTGTACTACATCATGCACCAATAACGTCATGTGCTATTGAAAGAATTCCTTGCAACATAAAATCATTTCAAGTGACATCTGCATATATTCAAGTTCCGTAACTTACGAATGAACGTTATTGTTCACTGCAAAGATCACGACGAAAATGAACATCACGGTCCAAGCATATGTTTACTAGTATAGCTTCAGAATATCGGGAGTTGACTGTACTCCACGAACACTCAGCGACGACCTGTTTGTTTATATCCTTATCCACTGCATTATCTATGTTCAGCGTACTATATACCCACTGTGTCTTTCACTTTAGTCTTTAGGTAGCTGGAATATGAAGCCTAATTATTATTATTATTATTATTATTATTATTATTATTATTATTATTATTATTATTATTGTAATATTTTTACGCTAATACTTCTATACCGGTATGTATTTTCCTGTATGTTCTTTGATCCTGGCTGAGTGGAAGAGAAGACCTGATGGTCTTAACTCCTCCAGGGAAAATAAAACTATTATTATGTCTTTAACTAGGAACTGTTTTACTCATAACGATTCTATTTATGCTAATTTTTTTTAGCTATAGCACTGAATTTGTTCTTAATGTATAAAGATTGCCTAACAGTTTTAAATTAGAAACTATGGTTTTCGTCAAATGTACTGATTAGGCTACATGTATATCAACAACTTTACAATAATCAGAATTTGGCTTTTGAGTATTCCACTGTGTCCTATAAATTGGAATTTGCAACGTTTCGCAACTACATACAAGTTCCATCATCAGGGCAGTCGTTAATCAGTTGGGAACGTTACGTCATGCCAAGCTAATTCGAACGACTGAGAAAAGGTATTAATTGGTCATTGTCCGGATTACACTCTTACGGCGACACACACCACACAAAGCACTTCATTAGTCTCTTCCTTAATTATTTTTTCAAAGGTCCGCAAAGGTGCTTCTTTTCCTATTACAAGCTTTCTTTTCCATTGCTGTTCTCCTTTTGACTTCCTCGCAGTAGCTACTATTACTTACTTACATACTGGCTTTTAAGGAACCCGGAGGTTCATTGCCGCCCCCACATATGCCCGCCACTGGTCTCTATCCTGAGCAAGATTAATCCATTCTCTGTCATCATATCCCACCTCCCTCAAATCCATTTTAATATTATCTTCCCATCTACGTCTCGGCCTCCCTAAAGGTAGTAGCTACTTTTCGATTGCAGTGATATTTTACTACTTAATTAACTTATTATTCCCAGAACATGAATTTTTACCAGCAATCGAAAAGTATTGGGAATAAATCTGAATAAGGAACAAAAAAAGTTCCCTTCCCAGGCAGGATTCCAACCACGAAAGTCTTAGTTACCATTCTATTGTGCTCTGGAGTGAACAAGGCTCTGAAATTAGCTACAAAGGTCGGTCCGGTTTTTTTGCCAGTACTGTACAACGAGGTGTCAAGACCTTATCGAGCTTTCTATAGTCGATATTCACTGAACTTTACGGTATTCAGACGGAATATCCGTTTTCTATTTTGTACCATTACGAATTCATCCTTCTCGACCGGATTTGAACTCGCGAATGTCGAATCCTGTGGTAAACATTGTAACCACTAAACCACCGAGGACGACATGATCGCAATATCCACGCAGCGATGAAGTTGTTAACTTTTCATTCCATACTAGTATCGATGTTATTGAAGTATGGAAATTCATGCATTACTCACTGCATATCTACTTATAGCCCTATTTGCTGCGGTCGAGGTATGGATTCCGCCCATCCAAGCCAGGGCTTGTGCATGAAGTCGTGACCCATTGAGCCATTCACACAGACCGCAGACTGAACCTACAAACAAATGTAGCGATCGGGATTCGAACCAGCGGTAATTACGGCGAGCTCTGCGATTAAGTCTGAATGAACCGAGCATGCGCATCGATTATCTCTGAATAACAGGTGTTTACACACGCTCGTATCGTAATTAACGGACAGTGTACATTTAAGCCATAATCGTGCCAATTAAACTATAATTAAACCAAATGAGGGTAATGTATTTGAGCCACTCTTGCCCGTATATGTCCACATCTTCCTGTTACGCTTCCAAGTCTATTTCTGAAAGCGCCTATCTTCGTGTTTTACTACGCCTCGGTGTAAGATAAGGCAGTCTGCATAAAATTAACATGGGGAAGACAGAAAAAGTGTGCGTATTATGATGCTTGCAAATGTATTTTTTTCCACGGCCTGTAACTGTATTCTGATATGATATCTATAGAACCTATCTTACGCTGAATGAGACTACATATCATGTTTAGTGTCTTCTTAAAATTCGTCATGGTTTCAATATGTTAACATGTATACTTACTTACAAATGGCTTTTAAGGAACCCGGAGGTTCATTGCCGCCCTCACATAAGCCCGCCATCGGTCCCTATCCTGTGCACGATCAATCTAGTCTCCATCATCATATCCCACCTCCCTCAAATCCATTTTAATATTATCCTTCCATCTACGTCTCGGCCTCCCCAAAGGTCTTTTTCCCTCCGGCCTCCCAACTAACACTTTATATGCATTTCTGGATTCGTCGATACGTGCCACATGCACTGTCCATCTCAAACGTCTGGATTTAATGTTCCCAATTATGTCAGATGAAGAATACAATGCGTGTAGTTCTGCGTTGTGTAACTTTCTCCATTCTCCTGTAACTTCATTTCTCTTAGCCACAAATATTTGCCTAAGAACCTTATTCTCAAACAGCCTTAATCTCTGTTCCTCTCTCAAAGTGAGAATCCAAGTTTTACAACCATACAGAAAAACCAGTAGGCCTAATATAACTGTTTTATAAATTCTAACTTCACGAATTTTTGACAGCAGACTAAATGACAAAAGCTTCTCAACCGAATAATAACAGGCATTTCCCATATTTATTCTGAGTTTAATTTCCTCCCAAAATTTGAATTTTTCCACCTCTTCTAAGGATAAATCTCCAATTTTTATGTTTCCATTTCGTACACTATTCTGGTCACGAGACATAATCATACACTTTGTTATTTCGGGATTTACGTCCAAACCATCGCTTTACTTGCTTCAAGTAAAATTACCGTGTTTTCCTTAATCGTTTGTGGATTTTCTCCTAACAAATTCACGTCATCCTCATAGACAAGAAGCTGATGTAACCCGTTCAATTCCAAACCCTCTCTGTTATCCTGAACTTTCCTAATGGCATATTCTAGAGCGAAGTTAAAAAGTGCGTTAACACGTATACACATTCTAAAATATATTTCATTTTGCATTAATGATTTCAATTCTGTCCGTCATTTTGGCTCTGTGGATAGCGTATGCGGATAACATCCAAGCGATCCGTGTTTCAATTGCAAACATAGGAAATGGAAGAGATTTGTCTTCCCTCCACGGGATTGGGCGATTTTCCCTTAACATATACTGTCCTGTGTTGTCTCAGCGGTGGTCCTGTGCCGTGGTGGTTACAAGGGAGTCCCTCAATTAATTTGTGACAGAAATAGGAGGAGAAATATTTAAAAGATACTGGAAACTCACTCCGATTTTTGCCGTTCCTTATGGAGGAAAAGTGGGTAATTCTGAAGGCGAAAGTCGAAAATTGACGTAACCTTTACCTCGTTTCTAGAATCTGTAAAGTACAGAAGACGAAACGAGTCCTTTGCGCAACTGGAAAGTGAAGGGGGCCAGTCCAATGACCGCTCTGTGTTGAAGGGACTGCAGAGAGGGGATTGTTTCTATCTGAACTCAACTCTACTTAAGATGCATCCACTCGTATCTTGCCCCTTAGCGACCGCGAGACGATGCAGCCCGCAACACACTCCCGCACTAATAGGCTCCGCCTATTCTGTTCTCATCGTCTCCATCCAAATGCGCTGACTTACTTTACAGATTCCAGAAACGGAGTTTAACAGCTACCACCTAAGGAGGGGAAGAGAAATCACTACGGAACAGCACAGGATTGATGGAGTGTGATTTGAAACTTCAACATTTTCAAATAGTGCCAGAATCTTTGGCTTTTGCACCGTGCCATAGGAGTCACGTACCGATCTCATTATTAGGAGAGACTAAGAAAGAGTCATCTATCTGTTGTATCAGTGACCTCGCGCTAATCTCCAACGGATCGATGACATAACGTTTCGTTTTCTTCATTTCTCTTACGATGAGCTAACATGTAACTCCGAATATTTGGTAATTACATGCGGAAACCAAAAATTCACGCATTAGGTTAAGTTAGTGATTCTCAACTGGGCAGCCGCAGGCCTCTGAAGGTTCGGAGAGCAGTTAATGGGGAGCGGACGGGAAAATAATAATAATAATAATAATAATAATAATAATAATAATAATAATAATAATAATAATAATAATAATAATAATAGAAATAATAAATGAGGAGCAAACATTCAAAACCTGACACGACTATTTTCAGAAAAACATTTCAGATGCCAAACATTTACATCTCTGCATTGAACAAACTATTATTTTGCATGGTGAAATATTAATTTTTTTTCCCCCTACGATCCATATAAAATTCCTCTATATAACAGGGTCTTTATTAACATGTTACAGCAGAGTTGATGTTAAACACAATAAAGCAAACCAACATTCTGATTTCAATACATTCTTTGTGTAATATTCTTGCACTGATAAATATAACAAATTTCCCTACCTCAGTGAATTGAACTGTTCTGAGTTTAAAACGGTCTTTATATTTGAGACCGATATTAGTTATCTTTACTCCCAAATCTGCCTCCTCATTTATTAGATTTTTTTAAAAAGTTTGGTATTGGAAAAAGCAGAAATTCCTGCTAAGACAAACGAGTCGAGGAAACGGCATTAAATGTTTCCAGGCACGACCTGAGAATTTTTTATGTTTCGCATGAACTTTCAGCCAAAAATAAAAAAACCGAGAACAGTTTTCTTCAAAAAGTGTCACAGGATAACTCTACAAGTTGATCTTCCTCCTTTTCTCTGAGATTGTCAGCCTTAATGCTGATATAGGAATTTTCATACATATATTGTTAGAATTAAGAACCGGAAAATAACCTCTGAGTTCATCTTAATTCATATTATGAGTCGCGGAATCCAGAATCAGCTTTGAGACCTCCCCCCCCCCCCAAGGAGTTGACGGACCCCACTTCGATAATCATTGTTCTTTGTTCTGCCCTATATATTAGGCCTGGAGATCGCACTAAAATAATATGAGAAAACGAGGAATTCATGATCAGAGACGTTGAGAAACATTGGGTTCAGTTACATTATATTAACATTACACATATAGTTTCCTTATATCTGGGTTATCTCAGCCGCTGAGACCGGCGTGTATCAGTTTTCCAAGTTAAAGAGAGTACCGTAAACTGGGGTTACTTTGAACACAGAGGAAACTTTGACCATTTTTTCAGAAAATCATATTTAGGTTTCTACATGCTGCATTTGTTATAGATGGAGGTAAATTATCATAAAATCATTCTCATACCAAATTTACCTCCATCTATAACAAGTGCAGCATGTAGAAACCTAAATATTATTTTCTGAAAAAATGGTCAAAGTTTCCTTTGTGTTCGAAATAACCCCAGTTTACGGTAGCCAATATATTTGAAAGCCAGTTGACCTTGATCGACGCTAGATCTTCATACAGAGTTGCGACAGGGTCTCTTTTATGATCACCAAGTCACCCTTGTCTCCTCTTCATAGTATAATGAATTTACGCAAAGGCTAATACATTTAATTGTTGCACATCAAGTGTAGCGAACCTCACTGCTGTACAACCCTTTTGCATTTTTATGAGTGCATACTTCCCTATTGTAGAACTTTCTTCCCTCAGTTATAAAACTTCTGTTCCTTTGCCGAGCCAGTTTAACGAACTATCCAAGTGTAATTCCTTAATTTAATAACATCCTTCCGGGGCTTAAGAACCCCAGAGTCCGAGGGTTCAGTGCCTGCGACGCAAGGAACTAGGGACGAATGTACTCTGGCTTAATGCCTGGCTAAAGGCAAATAAATTGGAAGGTAGAGCCCCGGGGGCTGGAAGGAGAGGAAGGGAGTTCGACACTGCGAGGGCATATCTTAAATCCCTCCCCAACGAGGAGTTGTGTGCCTTGAGGATGCATGTCGTAATGTCTAACCCTACTGTCTGTATGTGAGGGGAATTCCCTACCTCGAGTCGTGCCACGCCTGGCTGCCTATGTAGCTAAGAGGGTGATAAACTTAAGTTCTGGAAATTTCGGAAAGAATGAAGAATCATTAAACATTCATCGCATATTCGAAGTTATGGACGAAAGACTCTCTATTTAGATTTGCGGTTTTTGCTATTTTTTCCAAAGAACTCAATATATGTACAGTACAGTACCAGGAAAAAGTAATGGACTGAGACTTCATGGCAGTCTTGCTGTATGTAGGCAACAAGCTTCGTAGGACTGTCTACAAGTTGTATACAGATTAAAAACTAATTAAACCGACAAACTCCGGGAGGTTGTATGGTACACCAATACCAACACTTTTCTTTAATGTCATATTGTTTTGTGAGGCATTATTTCGCGAAGACATCAGATCTTAATGCACCGGTAACACAAACCACTGACATGCTTTATTGCTTGAATCTCTTATAAAATATTTACACATCAAGATCACTGCAAAATATGTTCAAAAACATTTACAGAGTCGGGGTAAATTGCCACAAAACTCGAACAGGTAAAGATAGTTATAAGACCAAAATATGTTAATTGCCACAAAATTACCTGCGGTCAATTTTAGAGTTGGTATCTGTGAGATATGTTAATTGCGACAAAACTACCTGCGGTAAATTTTTCTGGTTGGTACCTGTGTTGATCAAGTTGCTTATGTTTTATACCAGTGTCTGTTCTACGCTGTTTAGTGATGGCAATGAATTTGACTTACAGCGAAAAAAGTTAACAACTTTTAGTGATAAGCAATTTTAAATGTTATGTTCATTATATACCTATCTAAAAGTAACAAAAATACATGGCGGTGTGTCCAAAGAAACTGCAGAGCAAAGGTTTACACAACAAGGCTAACTGAAGAAATACTCGTATGTGACGTGGATAAATGTGACTTTACTCATAATCATACGAGCATAGCCGAGGTAAAATTAAATCGACAAGAAATAAACAATACTTGCAAAAGCAACAGAAAACTTATCTGAAAACCTTCAAATGTCACTCGTGTTGAATTGGCAAATCATGACAATGAACATGATTTGATAACAGCGGATCTTGAACTTATTAGGCGAAATATACATTTTTCCAGATCAACTGTACATCCCGCATTGCCTAAAACAAGACGAGAGGTCCAAGCAGTGCTGGAATCAATGACCATAAAAACAAAGAAAGGCGAAGATTTTATTCTTGAAAACAACATAGAAAGTGAGTTAGGCCTAGTGATTTTTTGTGTACCACAAATGCATCAGCTTTGGCTTTGTGGCAATTTACATATGGCTTTGTGATAATTCACATATGACTTCATGGGAATTAACATATGGCTTTGTGGCAATTCACATATCCCACACTGACCCAACCGCAATTTTGTGGCAATTCATCGTTCCCGCATTTACACACCAAAATCACTGCAAAAGATGTTCAAAAAAACCTCCATTGACCTGTACACACAGGTTACATCGGTGGGACATGGATTGTTTAACGCGGTAGAAGATTTCAGAATTATCGTTTATTTCCCCTGCTGCAGCAAATATCCGCACCACCAGACCGGTTTAATAAAGCACTGCACTGGGTCAAGACGTACAACAAAAATGTGTATTTGTAGAGTCGTCACGAACTGAAGAACGCATACGTCTTCTGCAGGTTTAATAAAGCCTCCCAGAGTTTGTCGGTTCAATTACTTTATACCCTGTATATACTGGCACTCTTGTTTTCTGCACATGTGCAATGCGTTACATCTGAAACTTAGTAAAATTAAATGACCCATCTCTTTTTTCTGTAACTGTACAATGAACATGTTTTTTTCTCGCTATAATTGTTGATTTGTTTATTTATTGATTCAAATAGGTTATGAAAAATAATTGCAAATAACGTTCGTTTATCTTTCTGTAACATTTCAGTAGATCACAGGATTTCGGTAACTTCTGTAGTCCACATTTGAAAGGAACATGAACAATTATAAAAATATTTCTATGGAATGACGCCATAATTATCCAATATGATATGACTTTATGGTACGAAATTTACTTTTCAGCCAACTTTACAATTCATAATTATGGTGGATCTTCACATTTCTGCTTTTCGATCCACCATCACTTTAATATACTTACCACCCTTTTGTGTTCACATATTCCTTTGTCAAGTATTTACTATCTATTCCCTGTTCTTCTGTTTTAACTAAACTGCTGTATATCCTCTTCTATTATCTCTCTTATAAAAAAAAAGGTATCCTATAAGGAAAACTCAACTCGGACTCTTCGCGGCGCGCATGCTGTACTCCTCTTACTCCCCTGCAGTAGGCGTGAGAGCATGCTGGGAATAGGAGCATACGTCATTTGCGCGAGACAGTCACGCCCACTGGTTTCTGCGCACTGAGTTTTCCTTGTCGGATGCCTTTCTTTTCGTACCTAGACTGTCTTCTTTCCATTTCCCGCTTCCCATTATATATATATATATATATATATATATATATATATATATATTCTTTTCCTCAATTATTTTCATTATTTTTATTCACTTTTTACATCCATCTATTCTTATTCATTTGCATCCATCTAATTTTATTCATTCTTTCCCAGCTATTTTCTCCTAAATTATTTGTCTACCTTTCCATTTTCTCAATTTAACAACACTTACATAACTTATTATTTTCCTACTCTTCTCTCCTCAATTTATTTAGGTACGCATCCCTTTCTCTTCACTCCTTCTCCCAAATCCCCCATTTTATTGCCTCTTCCCTAACACTTACATCTATAATACTCCTACAGATATAGTACCGTTGATACTACTCACAACCCACAACACTGATTCACATTAATTATCCCAGTCACTTAATTTCACTCCTAATTATCCAATATTTAGGAGAGGAAACGGAAAAGATCTTAGTAATGGTTGATAATAAAAGTTTACTGAACTCTTGTTAAAAGATATAGACAGAAGTACTAAATATATAATTAAAAGCAGATACTTAAATATTATTAGATGAAATCCAAAAAGTATTTCGTAAGGGATGACATTGTATTCATGAAGCTTTCACTCTTACGTTATTGTTAGAAAATATAATATAATTTAATTCAGAACTTAATATGTATATTTTTTACCCGAACACGGGTCCTTGGTTCTACGTACCAAGCGCTCTCACCATTGAGCTACGCCGAAGTCCAATCCACAGCACCGGATCGAATTCCCCTCCTCCAGTGTTTTTCCCTTTGTGGCCCGACTCCAAGTTGGGCATGTATGTTGATATTTTATTAAGTCAACTGCCATTATAGGCCTACAAGGAGCGCACTCAGTTGGGTGACTTGATGGCCGGGATTGGACTTCGGCGTAGGTCAATGGTGAGAGCGCTTGGTACGTAGAACCAAGGACCCAGGTTCGATCCCCGGCGCCGGAGCGAATTTTTCTCCTCTACTATTAATTAATATGTTTAGATCTATATGCCAAAGAAAGAAACATATGTAAGGTAATTCATTATTTAGACCAATAATTAAACTGCCTGAAAATAATTTACTATTAAATTTAAAAATAGAATGTACATTAAATTCACGAATTTGAAAAGATTAAATAAGGTGTGGAAAAAGTATGCCATATTTCCCTAATTAATTCCTTACAATGACCCCAGATGGAGCTTTCTCATCTCTGCTATCATTATTCATTCATTCATTCATTCATTCATTCATTGAATTAGAAAAGATAATCATTCATTCATTGAATTAGAAAAAAAAACATTAATTCATTCATTGATTCATTCATTCATTCATTCGTTCGTACGTTCGTTCGTTTATTCATTCATTGAATTAGAAAAGACAATTAAATAGTAGAAAATAAATTATACCGTGTCAAACCGAACAGTCAAGAGTGTCTTCACATTTTACTTATTTCCATTCCACTAGCAGTTCTTTGAAGCACCATAGCAAGCCCACACGCTTAATACCGTGACAAATACCGTCTCTGGCAAGTAGATTGCAGTCCCGGTGTTGAAAGTAATGTCATTTTTGTGCCATTTGCAATCTGATAACGTGTGACGTCATCGTGTAATCCACTTGTCGGCTGAAAAGTCCCGCCTGCCCCTATCGCTCGCTACATAGATGCAAATTGTCTGGCGATCGGATGATGTCGCGTTATACTTGCTTACATAAATAGTTCGTGATGCTACAGGATGTGAATAATTTCAGTTGGACTGACGAATACATATTATGAATTCAAAATACGATACGGGGTATAACTTATGCACGTATAGTTAGTTATTTTCAGAAGAAAGATTAATTTCCGCTTTTCTGTCTATAATCGAACCCATATCTTTTGGGTACTTAGGCCTATCCGAAAGTACAGCACTGTCTTGAGTCTGACTATGGAATGGATTTAATTCAGCAACGTGTTAAGATACAGAATGCCTTCAGTGACAGTTTAGTCAAGGACGTAAAGGTACTCTTAAGTTTTTACGGGTATTCTGCATTAAATGTATATTACTGCATATTTATAACAAACTGAGTAAACTAATAGAAGAATATAGAATGAAAATTTCAACCGAGAAAAAAAAAATATTTTAGGGAACAAGATTCAATAAGGTGTGAAATATTAATAAAAGAGAACTAAAATTATAGAACTAACGAGTTTTTTTAATTATCTAAGATGTTTACTCGCCTATCAAAATGAAAAATGGAAACATAACAAAATTTCAATAATCTAAAGAATAATGAGAACCATTAATAACATGTTCAAAAGCACTCATATATAAATTCATAAAATTTTGTTTATTTTTCAAAGTTGAATTATTGCAACTTGAGAATGGAAGAATGTATTTCAGCATGGAACAACTAAATCCTCTTTTTCACACATTCCAAGGCTCTCAGTTCATCTTTACTGTTGAACTTGTTCAGAAATTAGGCTATATCAAGTTCTTAAATTATATTACTCTATAATAATCCTGTATTTATAAGTATTCAGTTTATAAATTGAAACATACATAGGGATTAGTTTTTAAATATAAAACAGTCACTTTCTGTGCTATGCAGAATAAATTATTTTACTTACATTTGATTTTGAAACGACAGTTCAAAATAAGTAATCAACTGTTAAATAAGAATATCACAGATATAAATTGTAAAGGAGAGATCGTTATGAAACGCAAAAAAAAAAAAAAAAAAAAAAAAACCTGTTAAGATATTTCATAGTAAATTAAGGTAACTCATTTAAACACCATCAAAAGCATTTCGGTATCGAGATATCAAGATCTTAACACTGGAATAATGCGGTGTGGTCAACACCACGCTCCGACCGTGTTTTACTCCCGGGAATGATCTACTACTCAGTTTAACAGGAAAAAATCCCGCCACTACCCGTACTGAATCCGGAATCTTCAAGTCCATAGTCAATTGCTCTATCAACTGAGCTATAAGACCTCGTTTTATAATATGCTAAATGTAAAATACTTGCCGTTTACATCAGTTTCAATTTAGCTTTTATATAGTACTTACAAAATTGTATCACATTACTCTCACTTCCCCTACTGAAGCTATACTAATATATGAAGCTATGATTTGACACGATACAGTGTAAAGGTAGAGAGAGAGGAGCAGAGAGGTGGCTGGCAAGTAATGCTTGAATGGCATCCAGACAGTTCTGAATCCACTTTGAAACTGCTGTAGAGACTTAGAGACGGCAAGTGTTTGTGAAGAAGCTCTTCTCCGCAAGGAGGTATATTAACAAGTGCAGACAAGCTGTTGGCAAAGAGACGCCTCAAGGTACTGAATCAAGTACAGGTTTGGACTCACAGTCCCATTTCATGTATTTAATTAACAGGTATATTTACGTAATTTTAATCGATTTTTGTTTGTTTGAAATACAGTAATCGCCACCAAAATATGGATTTAAGGACTAACATATGTGGATATAAGTGCCAAAAATTAAAAAAAATCTGACAAACAATTTTTGTAACGTATGTTAATTTATTCCATGTATTATGGGTTCCTATCACCACGGCATGGCGCGTCCTCAGGTTGCGGATAGAGAAGACGGCCTCCAATATTGAGGGCAGCTGCGAATATATTGAATAAGCAGTCTGGACAGCATATATGGGATGGTCCTCCTTGCTTGGGAGTTGGGAGAAGGGCTAAACAACCCATCACCGTAAAAAACAGCTTGTTACTAATCCCTACAATAAATGGGAGGATACTATTAAAGTGGATTTGAGGGAGGTGAGATACGATGGTAAGAGACTGGATTAATCTTGCACAGGATAGGGACCGATGGCGGGCTTACGTGAGGGTGGCAATGAACCTTCCAGTTCCTTAAAAGCCATTTGTAAGTAAGTAAGTATGTTAATTTATTTTCAAATAATACATAAACATATAATTTACTTGTACGGAGAACTATGCAACTTTTAACAGCCTTAGAAAATCCTTCTAATAAAATTTTAATGTTCTATTCATTTAAAGGAATAACTGTTTCATTAGGTGAATGTCTACAATACATTTCATTAAAAAAGATTGAATATATCAATGGAAACAATGTTTCTTGTGAGCAGGGTACGGATTTCTAGTTCCACACCTATTTATTTGTTACGTCTTAGACTATGTTATTCAGATATCTCTATGTTTCATATACACAAGATCCCCTATTAAATTTATTTAATACCTAAAATATTTAAATGAAGCATAAATTCCTATAAATGCCTAAAAATTATATTTGTGTTTAAAAAGCGCTTTCTTGGTATTTTGCGTAGATGTAGGGCTATTTAAAATAAAAATACCTATACTAAAATTGCAGAAATGTAAAAAAATCTACAAAGATGCTATTTAAAATGTAAAACAATTCTCTTACAGACAAACACTGGACTGGAAAGTTCGTCCCATATCGGTTTAGAAGAGGAGGAAAGAATATTTCACATAATTTCCTGGAACCGAAGTTGTTTTGGAAAATTTCCATCTACCATGAAAGGGGTGATAGGTTGAGGTTAGGCGAGAGCTTCTTATAAATTAGTTTTCGCGTGAATGCATCCCTGTCATGCGAAATGAAACTGGCCAATCAGCAATCACTCTCTTTCACTGATAGAATTTGAACCTTCAGCTCAGTAGCACTCATTGTCATCACCAGTTGTTTATGCATAAATTCCACCTAAAATGGGATATTTCTAAAATTAAAATTATTAACTGTTAATTATATAAACTCCTAACAGTATTAAATTGGATTTGTTTTACTCCTCCTCTTTTTTAGCATCTAGAAATACGTTCTCTACAAATTAGACATTGCTAAACGTGTAGTGAATGATTTCATATAAAAATTAAGCTTTGGACAAAAATGATAATAATGAGTTGAGTTCTCAACTTATCTGCCTTGAAGATTTATTTTTATTCATTTGTTTTCTTTTAGCCGTAATGACCTTATGCCCAGATATTCGTAATTTCTCCCTTTCTTCATATTTACTTTCATCCTTATTTCCATTACCAGTTATGATACATCAATACTGTACTATTTATGGAGAGCTAAAAACTAAATTCATCACAGTTACACTTTAGTCCTTCCTAACTGACATTTTCTCTGGAACATACAATTGTTTTAAGTGATATCTAATTTATAAAATGAAATTTAAAGCTTTTTGTGCCCAATATCTAATTATTATTATTATTATTATTATTATTATTATTATTATTATTATTATTATTATTATTATTACTACTACTACTACTACTACAGTATATTAGTATTATTATTTTTCCCGCGGCCCATCATTAAATGCTCTGCGGACCCGTAGAGAGGAGCAGCCAACCGGTTAAGTATCACTGATGTAATCAAGCTTGCTGAACTCGGCACTAATTGTAGCGTTACGTCACTCATCGAAATACATCACTCACCCCTTCCTTACACCACCGCGTTATTGACTTTGTAGGGGAGTGGATTTGTATTCAGTGTCTGTCTTATGTGATTGCGTACGGGCCACAGATACGTCATTCAACGCCGGTGGACTGTGGACAGGAAATCCATGCTTTCCACCCGTCTCTCGGCAGTTCTGTATCCCTGGATATAACATTCGAGAATAAATTAAATCATAGTCACCGAGTATGAAAAAAAATCCCTCCACTAGTTCACAAGATTTCGATGTACGCAGAAAATTATAAATAGAGAGACAGACAGATACAGAAAACGGTATGCTTATAGCTACAATAGTAACTTTTTGGGCTAAGATATGCTGCAGACTTGTATTTCTGAGGAAATCCCGAAATATAATTTTATCACCGTCACAATATATGCAATGAGAAAACAAAATGAAACAGGACAACTTTAGTTTGAGTTCTTCGATTGCACGACGAGAAGATTCAGGAATATTTAAATCACCCGTCGTGTTGCATTTGGTAGTGTACACGAATTGAACCGACGGACACTGGCATTACTATGCTAATTCTAAATCTTCTACGTTGGAACTGAACCAGCGAACTTCTGACATTCTGTCAAATTGAGCTAACTTAGCATTACGCCCCGGTACTTAGCATGACTATGAAACATTGAAAAACAATTGAATTACGTGTCCCACATTTCCGAGATTCGCGTCTAAATAAGCCAGACAAGAATTTATACAGTGAGACGGAGAAAAATCTTCTTAAATAATTTTAGTAGATATCTTTCTCCGAGAAGCTCTTTGTGCTGGGAGACAGAAATCAACGCTCTTACATAATATAAACACGGTTCAAGAACGGAAAATAAATTCAAGAAAGATTGTGTAGAGGAAGGAGATTGTGAATAAAAAAAAAAGAGGTACAATACAAGCTTACGAAGCACTCAAGAAAATTAAGATAAAAGGATTATAGAAGAAGAGAGAGAAGCTAAATATAAGGAATATGAAGAGAGAGAAGATGCTTCAAGAAAAAAAAATGTGTAAAGCAGCAGACAAAGTATCGGACAGGCAAACGGACGGACGGACAGACGGAGCGATAGAGAAGGTGATGCAATAAAGAAGGAGATTGGAACAGCAGAGAAAAATAGGTGCAGTGGTGCTACCAGCATTTAGAAGAAGCGGAAAGAGACAGTTGCGCTCTCGGTGGGAATTAGTTAAACTACGACATGACGTCAAAATGAATAATGGCAGTTTGAGGTGACTAAACAACCAGACACAACGGCTACGTGTAGCAAATAAATTTATCAAAATGAAACATCTCTATGAAACGCACTTAATTTCTAAACAGTTATTTACCAGAATAAAAGTTATCGTGAATACTAAGTAAATCAAACGGAAACGTTACGGAATCAACAGCATGCCTTATTATTCATTCCTCGTCATCGTACCATTTTCTATTCATCCTCTTTCACTGTGTCAGTTTTTTGTCAATGGAACTCCTTACCTCGTCATGTCAGGTATTGCCGAACGGTTAATCAACTTAAATTAAAAATTAAGAATTACATACTTTTACATTAAACTGATTAGGTGAGCGTCAGCCGATTTTTGTAGGTTATGCTGTTTCTTTGTATAAATTGTAATTTAGGCCTATCATAAAGTAGAATTAGGATATGAATTGTAAATAACTTAATTATGTATCATGTTTAGTCAATATTTCATTATATGTAAGCTTGTTAGTGTTCATGAAAATGATTTTTATATTTAAGTATGACTATTAATATTACTACTTTTGTCATTCTTTCATTGTGTATTTCACTTCTGGTAGTTTGGAAGAGAAGGCCTCCTGGCCTTAACTCTTACTTACTTACTTACGTACTTACTTACTTACTGGCTTTTAAGAAACCCGGAGGTTCATTGCCGCCCTCATATAAGCCCGCCATTGGTCCCTATCCTCAACAAGATTAATCCAGTCTCTACCATCATATCCCATCTCCCTTAAATCCATTTTAATATTATCTTCCCATCTACGTCTCAGCCTCCCCAAAGATTTTTTTCCCTTCGGCCTCCCAACTAACACTCTATATGCATTTCTGCATTCGCCCATACGTGCTACATGTCCTGCCCATCTCAAACGTCTGGATTTAATGTTCCTAATTATGTCAGGCGAAGAATACAATGCGTGCTGTTCTATGTTGTGTAACTTTCTCCATTCTCCTGTAACTTCATCCCTCTTAGCCCCAAATATTTTCCTAAGCACATTTTTCTTAAACACCCTTAACCTATGTTCCTCTCTCAAAGTGAGAGTGCAAGTTTCACAACCATAAAGAACAACCGGTAATATAACTGTTTTATAAATTCTAACTTTCAGATTTTTTACACCAGACTAGATGATAGAAGCTTCTCAACCGAATAATAACAGCATTTCCCTCACTTATTATTGTTTAATTTCCTCCCGAGTATCATTTATATTTGTTCAGAATAAATAAATGAATAAAAATAAATAAGTAAATAAATAAATAAATAAATAAATAAATAAATAAATAAATAAATAAATAAATAAATAAATACATAAATAAATAAATAAATAAATAAATAAATAAATAAATAAATAAATAAATAAATAAATAAATAAATAAATAAATAAATAAATAAATAAATAAATAAATAAGGCGAAAAGGTTTTCATGAAACATAGAAATTACAGCAGTGTCAAATTAAGACAGATGTAGCATATGCTGCGGGCGCCGTGCTTCAAAAGTCGAGAGTCCTCAGTAGAAAACAAAAAAATATATAAATAAATTACAGATTAAAAATTAGATGCTTGTAAGCTCTCTGGTGAAAATTGCATCCTATTTTGTCCTGACAATTTCGCAAAGCTCGTATTTACATGTCGGGAGTAGGGCATGCTTAATAGTACTACCGTTTTCTGGATCCTGTGTTTATGTTGACTCCTTGCTGTACCCTATGCAGGCGTTGTGTCGTCTTTGTTTGCAGACTACAAGTTGAGGAACATTGGAATGTGATTTAATCTGTATATCCCAATTGAAAATGAGTTTCAACAAACATTAAACAAATAATACTGGGTGTTCAGTTCAAAGTGTGTCATGGCTCGCTGTATGTCGTCATGTGGCTAGCCGATGAGCCTAGAGAATTCAATCTTCCTACACTTCCGCAGAGGTGTACAACCTACGAGGCAGAGAAGTTGCCTAGCAAGTACGGCGTTCATTCTGAAGAGTACGTACCCATACGTACGGTAACGACGGTAGTGGCAGGAATGTGAACTGTTTGGAAATACATACTGTCGGGATATGGGGAGAGGGTTAAGACGATTACTTACGTATTTGTTGACATTAACTTCGACGGTCAACATGGACACGGAGCATTTGATTTGTGTTGTGGAATGTTACCGTACGCAACCGATGATAAAAAATACCCTGCGTACGACTTGCCGGCGCAAAACACATTTCGAAAGAGGTTATGATAGCACACAGACCGTACAGACCGCCATCTGTTGCTACGACGTTCAAGTTATACCGTACACGTTCTCAAGTTCAGATTGAAGAACGCCTTAAATAATAGGCAACTTCTCTAACATATAAGCTGAAACTCGCTTCAAATCGGTGACCCAACAACAGTGACGTCATGACACACTTTGAAATGAACACCCAGTATTGAGAACACTATTCCTTGTCCAAACTGTCCACCGCTGTGGAGTGCAGTTAGCCGGCCTGACCGTGAAACGAGTGAACCCAGGTTCAAATCTTGGTTGAGACAAGTTATCTGGTTGAGGTTTATCCGGGTGTTTCCCTCAACCCAATAAGAGCAAATGGTGAGTAACTTTCGGATTTGGACTCTGGACTCAACTCGCTGGCGTTATCGCCTTCATATCATTCGGACGCTAGATAACCACAGCAGTTGATAAAGCATCGTAAACTGTTTAAGAGTTATAAAGAAAGAAAAGAATGTCCGCCTCTCTAACAGCTGTTCATATCGATTATCATCGATCAGACTCAGTTGTAATATCGATACTTAACGCTGCACACTAGCTCACACTATCGGATGCAATAAATAATCTCAGTTATTCTGTTACCTTTCGTAATGGTGAACTTATGATATAATGTAAGTTTATTGTACCTATACCATGAACATGCTATACATTGTTAGAGATCTTTCTTCTAGAAAGAAGGTTTGCCTTTATTTTAATTTCCTTCTCATATAAGCATTTCTTTACTTTGTATTGTTTTTATGTGTTCTGGCATTTTTAGATCTAATTAAGATATTTAAACTTAAAGATAAATTATAATAAATGTAAATAGTTCCCTTTGTTCAAATAACTACATACTATTTATATTCGTGATTTATTTCACTTCGCACCACAGAAGCAAATCGCTCATTCTTAACCCATCTTCACATGTAACAGTACTGCTTTTGGTGGAAATCGGTTCCACGTACAGTACATGTGCAGAATATAGAAGTCTGCCCATTACAAGGTATTAAACAAATATTCTAACACGGGCACAGAATGAAACGCCATTAACATAACATACAGTCAACCAATACTTGAAGACCTCCCTCAAAGAAGGTTTGTTTATCATATACTTTTTCATATGATATACAACCTTCTTTGAGGGAGGTCTTCACTTCTCTATGCTCTACAGACATGATATTGGCAAGAAAAGAAAGGACGAGGTAATTGTCTGCCGTGATTCAGTTTGAAAGTTAGAATACGCTATGTACTTAATTATATATCATGTTTAGTCAATATTTCATTATACAGTGTGTAAGCTCCTTAATGTGCATGATAACGATTTTATATTTAACTATTACTAGTCTATTAATATTATTACGTTCTATTGTTTCAATGTATATTTTGATTGCCTCAGTGTCTTTTGGTCAGCATGCTGGCTTGCAGATCCGGAGGTCCCGGATTCGATTCCCGGGCTCGGCTCCCGGTGAATGTTTCTTGAAGAAGAGAAATTACCTGGGTGTCTATCGAGTCTGGAAATTTGTATGAATGTGAGTGTGATTGTGAGTGTGCCGGGTTAATATTAATTAACCAATCATCAAAATATAAAATACATCAGGACTGTCGCTGGGCAGTAACCTGAACACACGTTTCAGCGTCACATTGTTGACAAGTAACTCAATCTGTTAGCACAACCATAAAGCATCTAATAGATGCTATAGAGTTACCAACAATGAAAAGAAAAAAAATTATATTTCATTTCTGGTAGTGTGAAAGAGAAGGTCTTATGACCATAACGCTATCAGAATAAATAAACGAATACTGAACGTGAAAATAAGGTATGGACAGGACGAGAATTAAAGCTGCAGCCATCACAACAAGAAGAAGACTCAAAGAGGATGGACAGCTGGGTGTACAAACAAAGATTGGATACAGAAGAGTAGGAAGACAAAAACCAGATGGGTAGACGAGATGAGGAAGGTTTTTTGAAGCTGATGAAAAAGAGGACGAAACAAAAGGCAGAAACTAGTCAAGTAAGAAATAAACACTAGCGACAGGAACTCTTAGGTTACGTAACTTCTTTCATGAAAAGGAGTCTTTGCCCTTAAGGGATGTAACAGGCAAAGGTAAATAAAGGTACATCGTCGATTGACGGCTGCATGGTGCCAGGACGGATAATCCTGCGTCCCGATCGGCTGAGCTGACGGCATTTGGATCGAATTGGCGCTCCGGCGCTTAAAATGATTAGTCATACGTGATGCCGAAACCATGGCAACGCTGTGGGAACAAATGAACGCTAAACTTGTTAGTTTTCATCGACTCAGTGAATTAACACTGCTGCAATATGGCGGCCTGTAATGCGGATATGTGACGACGCAAAAAAATTCTGCAAAGTCATGAATACTTACACAACACGAGGGAAAAAGTGACAAAGCATTTCTGCGTTAATATTACATGCGGGTTTCGTTTTGGGACATCATGCTGAAGAATTCGACGAGTGAAAGTTCAATATGACAATCGTTGCCGGGACTACCAATAGGATATGACTAAACGATGAGGATTATAATGGAAAAGGATTCAGTTGATACGTTTTTAAGTTCGATAATACTTTTAAATGTTTTGTTGCACTAACAACATTTTAAAAGGTAAGTGATAATAATGAAATAAAAAATAAAAAATATATAATGATAATAATGATGATGATGATGATGATAATAATAATAATAATAATAGCTGTTAGCAGTATGGGATGAAGATAAATGCAAATAAGACGAAGAGCATGTTCATAGGAAGAAAAATACAGAAGATAAACTTGCGAATTCTAAATGAAGCAGAAGAGCAAGTGGACAGCTTCAAATACTTTTGGTGTACTATAAGCAGTAACATGAGCTGCTGCCAGGAAGTCAAGAGAAGGAAAGCAACGGCCAAGGAAGCTTTTAATAGAAAAAGGAGCATCTTCTAAGGATCTCTGGAAAAAGAACTAAGGAAGAGACTAGTGAATTGCTTTGTATGGAGTGTGGCAGAAACATGGACATTACGCCGAAGTGAAGAGAAGCGAATGGAAGCATTTGAAATGTGGATATGGAGAAGAATCGAACGTGTGTAGTGGACAGACAGAATAAGACACGTAGCTGTGTTGGAAAGAGTGGGTGAAGAAAGAATGATGCTGAAAGTGATCAGGAAGAGGAAAAGGAATTGGTTGGAACTGGCTGAGAAGAAACTGCCTACTGAAAGATGCACTGGAAGGAATGGTGAGCGGGAGAAGAGTTCGGGGTACAAGAAGATATCAGCTGATAGACAACATTAAGATATATGGATCAGATGAGGAAAAAAAGAGAAATGCAGAAAATAGGAAAGACTGGAGAAAGCTCGGTTTGCAGTGAAAGATCTGTTCTCGGGCAGAACACTAAATGAAATAATAATAATAATAATAATAATAATAATAATAATAATAATAATAATAGTGTTCTTGTTGTTCTCCTCTTTCCCAATTCAGGGTATAGCCGCATTCGAATGTTCCACTTCCAACGCTTCTTCTGCCGTCCCACGTCACTTGTCCCTGTTGCATTGAATTGAAAAATTATTTTCGTTAGTCTTGTGACCAGCATTCTGTACATGTGCTGTAACCATTTCTCGCGATATTCCTTTATTATGTCATTAAGGCTAAATATCTATAGTTCTTTCCTTTCTTCATTCTTTATTTGTTCTAATCACGTGCATCCCTTAGTTTTCTTAAAAAAGTCATTTCAGCACTTTGTACTTCATTAAGAATACTCTTCAAATGAGTCCATGTTTCTGAACCAAATAAGAGGACAGGCGTAGCCATCGTTCCATAGCAATTCATTCTAGTAGTTTTCTTTGTTTTATTTTCCAGTCTTCGATGAATGGTGCCACACATAAATTGGAATTTTGATACTTCTGTCAACGTCATCTTTCGTTGCATTTTTTATGCTTATTGCGCAACCTAGATAGTTAAAAATTTTCACTTGTTCTAAAATTATGACTTTTCAATGGAATGTTTGAACATATTAATGATTTTCCCCAAAAAACCATTATTTTATTTTTTAGTGAAATTTTAAAATTATATACTACACATATGTTGTTAAGGTTAAATAAATATCTTTGTAGATCATCTTCATTATAAATTTTAACATTAATAATAACAAAATAAGAAAGGTCCTCGGTAGTCTAAAGCCTTGGTTTTTCTGAACCGACGCATGTGACGTGCGAGATGCGACGCTCGCATCGTACAAATCCGTACTACACGAGAGATAGTGAGTGGTTTCTATGGCTGCGAGGTGCACAGAACTCGCATCTCGCAGTTACAGAAACCACTCACTATCTCTCGTGTCCGGATTTGTGCGAGGCGGGCCTCGCAACTCGCACGTCGCATGTGCCGGTTCAGAAAAACCAAGGCTTTATGGTTAATGCAATAGGAGTTGGATCCAAGGTTTACGGACACAAAGCTTTACTTCACTTCTGGAAAAAGCCAGTCTAATAATTTTTATTAGTCTTGAAAATCTAGCAGTCTCAACGAATCTTCAACCATACAAACATGGTGTCCATTAGACCACCGAAGAAGTCATGGTAAATCAGTGATAAAATTTAGACCAAAACCAATAAAGGAATACGACAGGCAAATACTTCCTACACATCTCGTAAAATAGGACACTTACAACAGTATAATATAAGTAGTACTTTAGAAAACCATACAAGTGTCTTGGAGCACAAGAAATATCTCCTTTTGGATATAATATATCCAGTGAGAATTTTAGAAAAGGTAATGCCGAGAGTATTTAGTGCAGGGCTTGAAATGCGCATCTTATTTAAATGCTTCCGACACTCTCTTAATTTGTAGTGGCTAAGGGAGTGGAACGCCGTAATTATGATGAGGTTGGTACACATGCTCCAAGGAAAGCAATTTATTACACGGGTGGAAGAGACAACTGAACCTGCCTAGGGCCTACTTATTGCAGCACTTTTTACAGTCGACGCCAGAAAAATCAGGCTGCTGTTCTGCAAAATATTAATTTAATATATATTTTAGATACATATCTGAGGATACTCAATATCTTCCTGTTTTATTATTTCATAATACGTGGATGGATGGATGGATGAATGAACAAAGAAGGAAATAAATAAAACATAAACAAGTAAATATAAATATGTAAATCAATCAATAAATAAATCAAGAAGTAAAGAAATATTCAAATGAATGAATGAATGAATAAATAAATAAAACAATAAATAAATAAATAAATAAATAAAGTGAATAAATAAATAAAAAGAATTTTGAAGGCGAAATGCCGAAAATGGTGGTAACCTAATAGCTTCACCTGTTGTGTGAAAAATCAATCAATAATTTAATAAATGGGGAACATTTTTTCAATTATGATTTATTTAACGATGCTCGCAACTGCAGAGGTTATATCAGCGTCGCCGGTGTGCCGGAGTTTTGTCCCGCGTGAGTTCTTATACATGCCAGTAAATCTACTGACATGAGTCTCTGGCATTTAAGCACACTTAAATGCCTTCGACCTGGGCCGAGATCGAACCCGCAACCTCGAGCACAGAAGACCAGCGCTATACCGACTGCGCTACCCAGGCCGACTAATAAATGGGGAAGTGGGAACAGAAACAATTGAAATATTCATTAAAACTCGTCCTTTCAACGGAATTTTTGGCTGAGAGAAAGTGTCTATGTAAGCTAAAATCTTCTTGGCTAATTTTCGCACTCCGATTTTCACCTTCCCATTTGAAAGAACAGCGAGAATTTTGAAAGGGGAAAGTCGAAAATGAATGATCCTAATAGCTACCCTTATAAGAAGGGAAGAACGAAACACAATAGAACAACAACGAGGAAAGTTCGCTGAGGATATTAGAAGCCAGGACAGAGAGAAGTGCTCGCAAGAGAAGGAATCCTAGTCCTTGTGGTGTGCGAGTAGCACTTGAAGAAGCTCTCCCAGAAGTACCGAAGGCAACACGCGAAAACCAAGTCTCGGATTTTCATAAAACTTTAATCTTGAAAATGTCGAAATTTACGTGGGAGAAGATGCTGGTTCGTGATCCATTTCATTTAGGCTCATTTGACTTCGCTCCTTAAGAAAAATACAGGCAGGATGAGTTGTCTCAATTTAGGAGACCACCCAATTGCCTATGAGATGATTCTAATAGACTATGACTCGATCGGCTTTAGGGCATAATGTGGGGGAAAAGTGTGTATTCATATCAATGGGGGAAGAGAATAATTGTGTATTTGGCTTGGAGATTAGTTTTGGTTTGGGACATGTTTGCCATCCTCATTCTGAATATGATTGAGTTGCTGATGGCAACATCCGTCGTGTTGGATGCAGGCGTAGCCAGGGAATCCAGTCCAGCCCCGTCAACTAATCCCGGCTTATGAGAATTTGTATGAATGAAGAACAGGTTTCTTGTTGTGTTTGTAATAGCCCGAATTGTAGTTCACAACGAGACAGAATATCGGGGAGATTATGGTATAAGATGGACTGGATAAGGTTCTGATCCTGAGACTGCATCAGGCAATAGTTGCTTGCAGCTTCTCGATGCTTTATTGTGTGAAAAGTAGTATAACTTATATACATCCTCAGGGTGCTTCTTGACGAAGCTTAACAGTCATTTGATTTACGAAATTATTAACAAATGAATTTATACAGGGTGATTCACGAGGATTTACCGTCCTTTACGAAGCTTATTTCTGAAAACATTTTGAGAAAAAAAATGTCATATAAACATAGTTCCTATTCTCAATATTCTCAGAGTTACACTAATTTAAAGTTGTTTCTAAAATACGTTTCTTCTTTAGTTTGAAGGTAAAAGACTAATACCAATAGAGAAGTATCATTTCCTCAATTGGCAAGTATTATGAAGCTAAAAATGTGCTGTGAACTCCTTAGTTGCTTCGTACAGACATCTTTTTATATTTTTAACTAGAAAATTACATTATTCTTATGCACTTATCACAACAATTACACTACAAAAATCACACCACTTCCACCGACTTAATTATTTGCAGTTCAATTTTGCATCTATGCATCCTAATTTACAGTCTTGGAGAGTTTAGAATACATTTTAAAAAATGTCGCCGTCCGCTTGAGTACACTCGTCGCTAACGTAACTGCATACGGCTATCTTTGATTTACGTAGTGGTCGCGCTGGCTGCTGACTGCACGCTGACCAAGATCACGCGTTCACAGCAAGCTTTCCAATAAAGAAACGTAACTCATTAAATATTGAAAACAGGACATTTTTTTTTTAGAATGTCTTTGGAAATAAGCTCTGTAAAGGACGGTAAATCCTCGTGAATCACCTTGTATAGAGATATCAATAATAATGAAAAAACGGTCAAGACTGTTGGAATTAGCGAAAATGTTTCCAGACTGTAACTCGTTATTTATCAAATTTAAATTATATTCTCTTAATCAACAAGCAGACAGATCTTCAACAATCTCGAGCTTATAATTCGATACATCGAATTTTTTTTTATGTTTCCTTTATCTATACATTTTCACTTCTTGGATTGAATCTCCTTCCATAACATTTCCTGAGGGCAATGCCTCTCTACTTGCAACATAGAGCCGCACTCAACTCGAGTCCGTTCACTACCAAAGCTTATTGACAACTGTGGTCTTTGATTGAAAGCGCACAAACAACTGCTACGGACACTACATAATCATGCGCAGCACTAGTGGTTTGAAGACATGGTGCGTGAGGTTGATGTGTGCAGAGAAGGTTCTCTGATCTGACGAGGCACAGTTCAAACTGAATGGTAATGTAACCCGCCACAATTAGGACTACATGTACTGGGCCTTGAAAATCCTCACATTCTTCTAGACAAAGCCGTCAATTTACCGGGCTTACTTTGTGGTGTGGTTTGGCATCCCGGGGTTTGATTGGACCGCTCTTCTTCGAAGGCACACTTACCGATGCGCTATCTGTCGATATGCATCATACGTCAAATTTTCCTGCCATCTGGAAGCTGTATGGGGACGAAGGCTTTTATCTGAAACTACCATTGAGATGTCTGGATGAAACTCTACTTGAACGATGGATAAGTCGAAGAGGCACTGTTGAGTTTCCACCACGGTCCCCGGACATAACACCTCTCGATACATACTTATGAGGGACTCTAAAGAATGTAGTTTGTGCAGCACTTCGGCACCATCTACAGTGTTTAGAATCTAATTGTGACCACTTCGAACATCTATATTGAATCCAAAATTCAAAGACACTTCTCATGTTAATTTTTCTTTTCGTATAAATAGAGTACCTGCTGTTACAATGTTAGAGTAATAATTTTAGTGTTAAAATCTGTGAAAAATTTTGTAAGTTAGAATTAGAAAATAGTTCTATTAACGGTTGTTCTGTATGGTTGTGAAACTTGGACTCTCACTTTGAGAGAGGAACAGAGATTAAAGGTGTTTGAGAATAAGGTTCTTAGGAAAATGTTTGGGGCTAAAAGGTATGAAGTTACAGGAGAATGGAGAAAGTCACACAACGCAGAACTGCACGCTTTATATTCTTCACCAGACTTAATTACGAACATTAAATCTTCTACGAACATTTGAGATGGGCAGGGCATGTAGCACGTATGGACGAATCCAGAAATGCTTATAGAGTGTTAGTTGGGAGGCCGGAGGGAAAAATATCTTTGGGGAGCCCAAGACATAGATGGGAGGATAATATTAAAATTAATTTGAGGGAGATGGCATATGTTGATAGAGACTGGATTAATCTTGAACAGAATAGGGACCAATGGCGGGCTTATGTGAGGGCGGCAATGAATTTTCGGGTTCCTTAAAAGCCATTTGTAAGTAAGTTAAAATCTGTGTATATTTTTGGGCTACTCTTGATGATACAAGAAAGGCAAGTGATAAGAAGAACATTAACACTGTATAGAAAAAATGATTGTGAGTCCGAAATTCCAGTTATGAGAATGTAGTTTTGTCGTCTCTGCAGGAGTCTCTGTGTCATATCCCTCGATGTCACACACGCCAAGAAAGTCTAGTTATTCGTCAATTTAAAATTTTGTCCGGCGGCATGAAGGTCTAAAATGTTGACTTAGTCGATATCGCCAAAGGATAGAACAAATAATACAAGAAATATCAGTCATTTCCCCTGCGGAGTAACAGGTAAAGGGTACTGAGTCTGTTAGCGTAATAACCGCCAGCTTGCTGATTGGACTCTGATTGCCTTGTGCAGCCCTAGAAACGAAAGAGACAGACGTCACAAGTGCTGCATTCTGGTCATGCTCTCGGGACATCCGTCTCCGGGCTGTATTGGAAAGCAGTCACCACAAAGTGAATGCAGAAACGCGTGACCCCCGTCAGCTGTTCTCTGTCACATCCGATGTGTGCTGACATCTATTGGAGAAACGCTGGAACCATGTAAGTCAATACGAAGACAGGATCAAATCCAATGACGTTCATAACGGTCAGAGAACGTTAACGTACGTTGACGGGTATAGCCGTCAATATTCTACTAGCAAACAGAAGCTATTTATTTAGCGGCAATCTCTGTCTATTCAGTGGTCATTCTCTGTTGCGGAAAAGGTGACATAATAACAGAAAAGAGAGTTCGGTATCACTGAAATGGTTATTTCTTGTCACCATATTTCATTATGCGTGTGTAAACAACCAGTGCCTATGAGTTTATATTAAATTATTTATTACATTCTATGAATTCACGTGCATATATCGAATGATATAATGTATACTGAATGAACCGTAATAATGTTATTATATTAACTTCAGGGGGTTATTCTTTGAGATATTTCAAACAAAAAAGTTTAAGAGGTTAGATACAGCTTACAGAAGTAAAATGTTTGAAAATATTCAACATTTTTTTCCTCCATTACTGTATCTTGTACAATAATGAAAATTGGTACGTGCAAAACATTGTCCTTTTGTTATACGAAAACATTATATATATATATATATATATATATATATATATATTTGCGACTTAAAAGAATTATTTCTATTTTTAATTAAAAATGGTGGCAGTTCACTGTGTAGTGATGAAGTATTTCTCTTATAACTCATGAACTTGTTAATTTTTCATGTCCTCTCTCTTTTATTTTATTGCTGAAACTCATGTTTACAATATAATGCTCTTTCAACTACATTCCTTAGTAAATAATGCTTTTTTTATTTTGTGTTAGAAGAAAATACTGATATTTGACTATTTTTAAATAATTTATTTTTTATCAGACAATCTGTCAAAGACAGAGGAGTAATCTTGCATCATATTGTAGAATGACATGCATAAATACACACAACAAATTTCATCACAGAATGTTGGATAGTTTTTAAGTTATGTGAGAAACGCTTCATCATTGTGTGTGTGTGTGTGTGTGTGTGTGTGTGTGTGTGTGTGTGTGTGTGTGTGTGTGTGTGTGTGTATATATATATATATATATATATATATATATATATATATATATATATATTCATATAGCAGAAGGACAGTGTTTTACACATACTAATTTTCATTATTGTACAGGATGAGTAATGGAGGAAAAAATGTTGAATATTTACACACTTTTACTGCTGTAAGCTATACCTAACCTCTTAATACAATTTTACTCGTTTTTGCTTCCTTTCCGATATTAAAACTGTTTTATATGAAACATTTCAGAGCGTGGTTGAGGAATGACATCGATTTAATTCCCTGTATGCTCGGTCAATTTAAAATAGTAGTATTACGATAATAAATGATTGAAAGAATTTTAGCTATGTCGTTTAAAAATGCAGAAATTTGGTTCGAACAAATGTAACATTTTAAAATTCATTTTCAGAATGAAAAGTTACATTTTTTCGGATCAAATTTCTGCAAATATTAGTGTACTTTTTAATGTATGCGGGTCAGAGCAACGATTTAGGTTCACTATAGCCGAATGTTCACTATAACCGAGTTCACTATATCCAGAGTTGACTGTATCTCGATTTTTATATAACAAGATCGTCCGACACATATTTGAAATCTTTGGATCAAATCGCATAACACAGTCATAGCGTTTGCGTGTGCATCAAAACCAAAGATAACATATTAAACTAAATTATGAACAGCATTAATGAGAGATCATCGTATTGAAAAAGTAAATTAATTAATTTTTGAAAATCATTTTGAGGCTGAACCTACACAATTATAATTAATATAAATTAAGTTAATAGTACTTTCTCAATAATTTCCGAACGTCAAGTTAGCACTCTAGAAATGGAATGTCAGAATGGTTTCGTCCCTAGCTTGCCAAGGTTTGAACTTGTGATTTTTGCTTGAAAACCTAGTGCAGTCTTACGTTTAGGAACATAAAAGCAAGGCGTCGTTGATAAGCTGTCGAATATGTTGAATGAATTACTATGAATCTTGGTCTCGAATTCATTTTGTGTCATTTAGCAGCAAAGTAGGCTATAAGATAAGGTAGCTGAGCACGAGCGGATGATCCGCCTCTGATAACTCCTTCCTGAGCGGCGGTATCGATCGACATAATTATGAACCAGGTGGAAGGAAGGGAGGAAAGAAGACTCAGAGAAAAGGGACTTGGAATTGATGAGGACGCATGTAAAACACGAAACACAGTCGAGCGGACGCACATCAACACGCGTATCGACTGTCGTTTGTCTCTGCAAATTAGAAATGAAACATGTCCTGAAAGTTATCTGGAGTACCAATCCTTATATGTAACAGATTTCCGTGTCAAAATGAGAAGAGTCTCTCTAAAAGTATTGAAACTTGGGATTAAAAGAAGCATAGTCTACAATTTCATACACACACACACTGTCTCTAGTATAGAATCTACATCCCACTTTACTAATTCTTTTGTCCAAATACTATCTTACCTTAGGCAATGTTAAATGCTTACGATTTTAATATATCGGCACCACAAGAGAACTAGACGTACAAAAGAAATTACAGAGTTTTAATCAAATATGCGGAACAATTATCAGGACACTTTTAAACAAAACACGAAAAGATACGATTTTAAAATTTTATAAAGTATTAACGGTTCCAATTCTTCTTTATGGCTCGGAATGCTGGGCTCTTACAAAAAGTCAAAAACATAAAATAAAGGTATCAGAAATAAAATTCTTGAGGTCAGTTGCTGGATGTAGAAGGTCATATAAACAATATAATGGGCAATAAGAGAAGAATTGAACATATTTAATTTAAATAATAAAATAAAATAATATCAAGAACATTTTTATGATCATGTGTGACGGATGCCAGATACCCGCATCCCAAAAAGATCTTAAAATATAAGTCTGAAGGGAGAAGAGAGAGACGAAGATCTATAAAGAGATGGATGTACCAGTTTCTTTGAGACAACGGAACAGGTCGAAAGGCCTAATCCCTGAAATTGATGATGATAATAATGATGATGATGATGATGATGATGATGATAATTTTAATATAATGTTGTTTCCGTCATTAAAATTATTAAACATAATAGAAGGTTAATAACCAATAAATGAATTATTTATAAGGTGGTTTAATTAACCAGCGTTTTACACTAATTATTATTGGCCATTTTAAATAGTTTTGAACACAGAAGTCGGTAGAATATGGTGTACCATGTTACAAGTATGAAATCACATGTTTACACAAAGTTAAGAACTAAGAACTTAGTTGATAAAGAGAGTACATGTTGAAATGGATGACAAGTAATAAATATCTGTGGATAACAAATTATTTTATCATGTTATATGTGGAACACTGATCAAAATGTGCCCATATTTTCACAAAACTAAAAATTAAAACTTAGTTGATAAAAAGGATCTTATTAAAATGAGTAGCATGTAAGTAGATATTAGTATATAACAAATTATTTCGTCAAGTTACTTGTTGAGTGTCAATCACGATTTATTTTATTTTATGGATTTTAATAGAAATTACATGGTGTGCTCCACTTCGAGGAGATCTAGTAAGAGGCATGATGGTCGAAATATGTTGTTGATAGAGTGGATGCATTTTAAAATGTAGGTACTTATTGGAGATGAACAACGATCGAGAAAGCAAGACTAACAGCGCCCGCAAAGCCGAAAACCCGCACGACAATGTTGTATACGTCGCGTCGTTGACGTGAAGACTGGTTGTGAGTTTTTCGAGACGCCGAGATTGATCACTCCTGAAGTCCTGAACGTCAAGCAGCCTTCAATCGCCATAGTTTATACCTGACTGAATTTGTATCTACTTTGGCAACTGTTACATATGTATAAACAATCCAGTAGCCTAGTTGAAACATCATCTCTACCTTTAAGTGTATAATAATCAGTTCCCAGTCTTTATTTAATTACTAGACCCTTAATAAAGGTTAGGAAATTTTCTTTTGATATGTTTGAGATCAAGTGTGTAATCTCAAGTAAAAAGATATAACATTATGTTTTATTTTTATTAGAAATGTAAATTTATTTGAGAATTTTTTTTCTATTTATATAGGCTAATCATAGATAATATATAATAGAACTAGAACATATTGATAACTAAGATACTGTTCTGTTTTGTCTTTTTGTCTCATTTAAACATTTATAATGTTATTTATTTCAATGATGTATGTTATTCAAAGTTACGAAATCTTGCCACGCCGACCAAATGCTATTTCGAGAATGATGAGCGAGACTCGAAGCGCATGACAATGACGAGACGAGACTCGAAAGACAAATGCAACGAACACAGCGAGCGAGAGCGGCAGTTAGTTTTGTTCATCTCTAGTACTTACTTACCTGTAATCTATTTTAATATGTACTCTCTTTATCAACTATGTTTTTTTGTTCTTAACTTCATGTAAACATGTGATTTCAATCAACATGGTACACCGTATTCTACCGACTTTTGTGTTCAAAACCATTTATATAAATCTGGATATAGCCAATAATTCTGGAAAACGTTAGTTAAATAAACCATCTTATGAATAATAAATTTAAGGGTCATTAACCTTTTATTACAATTGATAAGTTTAATGACGGAAACAACATTATAATAAAATTATAATCTTTCAACATAACTTATCTCAAAATAAAATGATTCTAAAATTTAGGCAATGTTAGCTCTCACTGTAAACTTTAAAGTCATAGAACGGTAAAGTTACATAAGAGATTCGTTTATTCATTCATTCATTCATTCATTCATTACGAGTGCAATGTAGACTAACGCTTGTGGTGCACTCTGAATAGTCTCTGACGAACTAAATAGTCAACGCTTCTCGGCACTAGAGACATCTACGGGCCACACTTGTCTCACGACTCAGTGGTAAGCCTAAACTGACGTTACTTCGCTGACGTGATAAAAATCGTTTTTTTTTTCAGGTTACTGCTATTTCGACAATTTCTGTTCATTCATTTATTATTCATAGATTTCAAAAAGGCATATGACTCGGTTAAGGGGGAAGTATTATATGATATTCTTATTGAATTTGGTATTCCCAAGAAACTAGTTCGATTAATTAAAATGTGTCTCAGTGAAACATATAGCAGAGTTCGCATAGGTTAGTTTCTATCTGATGCTTTTCCAATTCACTGCGGGCTAAAGCAGAGAGATGCACTATCACCTTCACTTTTTAACTTTGCTTTAGAATATGCCATTAGGAAAGTTCAGGATAACAGGCAGGGTTTGGAATTGAACGGGTTACATCAGCTTCTTGTCTATGCGGATGACGTGAATATGTTAGGAGAAAATCCACAAACGATTAGGGAAAACACGGAAATTTTACTTGAAGCAAGTAAAGCGATCGATTTGGAAGTAAATCCCGAAAAGACAAAGTATATGATTATGTCTCGTGACCAGAATATTGTACGAAATGGAAATATAAAAATTGGAGATTTATCCTACGAAGGGGTGGAAAAATTCAAATATCTTGGAGCAACAGTAACAAATATAAATGACACTCGGGAGGAAATTAAACGCAGAATAAATATGGGAAATGCGTGTTATTATTCGGTTAAGAAGCTTTTATCATCTAGTCTGCTGTCAAAAAATCTGAAAGTTAGAATTTATAAAACAGTTATATTACCGGTTGTTCTGTATGGTTGTAAAACTTGGACTCTCACTCTGAGAGAGGAACATAGGTTAAGGGTGTTAGAGAATAAGGTTCTTAGGAAAATATTTGGGCTAAGAGGAATGAAGTTACAGGAGAATGGAGAAAGTTACACAACGCAGAACTGCACGCATTGTATTCTTCACCTGACGTAATTAGGAACATTAAATCCAGACGTTTGCGATAGGCAGGGCATGTAGCACGTACGGGCGAATCCAGAAATGCATATAGAATGTTAGTTGGGATTAATAATTAGACTATATATAATAATAAATTTTCAGTCAAATACACTTTTCAATTTGTTAGGTCAGATAATCTGTTACATCATATTATTTAGTACGAAGTCACTAATATTTTCGACTTTAAAAAGTCATCTTCAGGTGCACGAGATGCAAACAATATTTAAAAATAGGTGATAAGTTGATCTAGCAATTAATAACTTGGTAAGTAATGCACGTGCAATTGTTATTAATTGCTAGATCAACTTATCACCTATTTTTAAATATTGTTTGCATCTTATGCACCTGAAGATGACTTTTTAAAGTCGAAAATATTAGTGACTTCGTACTAAATAATGTGATGTAACAGATCATCTGACCTCACAAATTGAAAAGTGTATTTGACTGAAAATTTATTAATATATATGATTATTAATTGTATTCACACTTTTCTGAACCAACATGTCTTTCAAAAATGTTAGTTGGGAGACCGGAGGGAAAAGGACCTTTGGGGAGGCCGAGACGTAGGTTGGAAGATAATATTAAAATGGATTTGAGGGAGATTGGATATGATGATAGAGACTGGATTAATCTTGCTCAGGATAGGGACCGATGGCGGGCTTATGTGAGGGCATCAATGAACCTTCGGGTTCCTTAAAAGCCATTTGTAAGTAAGTAAGTAAGTCATTTATTATAATTGTTTAACCTGTGCACCACTTGGCATATTGCCGAGGACTATCGACGTCCGCGAAATACATTTTGAGAAACTCTGCTCTAGTTTACAAAGTTGAAATTGTTTGAAGGACAAAAGAAAAAAGCTAACAGGATAAAGTACCTATGAAGAAGAGTGCAATAACTATCCGAGAACGAACTGGGCCACTCTAATGAATTAAAATTGAAAAAAAGATTATGATGACACATTAATCTAGGGCCGGAACGAAGAATGTGTTGATCCCTCGTCTTCATGCCTCGTTCCGATATATGACAAACCCGACTGTTATTGATCACGTGATAAACGCAGATGACGTAATAAAGAGCAACAATGGCGTCGCTCCGGATGCAGGAAATGTGGCAGCGGCGCGGGCGAGGAAATGAAGAATGAGGGCGCGCAAGTTTTAATGAGCCACTTTTCGAAAAACATCAGTTAATTCACGCTGGAGTCCGGAGATTGATTCCAGCGGCCTCCATTTATGATAGCTTGCATGAGGAATTACAGCCACACAATGCAGGCTTTCATCCCCCGGTGATGTGGAACCTAGCGTTCGAGAACCCATCGCAGATCGCCTTAACGCCATGGATTAGCTAGGATTTATGACTTCATCGTGTGTAACTCTGGGGTCGAGAGAGTAATGTTCTGTTTGTTTTCATTGACTATGAACGCTACATGTTCCTACTGTTTTCAGACTGCAAAGTTCAGCCCTCGAAGGATTGCAGTCTATTGACCACTACTGGTTTCCCAACAACATCACATCGAAATCCCTTTAAAATTTCACATACAGGTAAATACTGTAAAAGAATTACTATTTAATACGAGAAAAATTCGTACCGGCACCGGGAATCGAACCCAGGACCTCTCAGCTCTGCGCGCTGTTCCAACTGAGCTATGCCGGGACACGATCCACGGCGCCGGCCGAACCTCTCTCGTAATGCTTTTACGGCCTTACTACCTGCATTTGAGACGATACAAGTCATATATGCAGGAGCGCATATTTAAGTGACTTTGTGGCCATATTCAACATCAGTTTGTGACAACTGCTGCCAGTTAATACATCACATATTCATTTGTATGAGGTCGCCGTGGATCGTGTCCCGGCATAGCTCAGTTGGAAAGAGCGCTCAGCGCGCAGAGCTGAGAGGTCCTGGATTCGATTCCCGGTGCCGGTGCGAATTTTTCTCGTATTAAATAGTAATAATACATATTGGCTACTTCATAGTAGCCGTGTAGTATTCAATGAGGTGGGCGAGACCTCATACAAATGAATATGTGATGTACTGTAAAAGAATTAACCTACAAAATTATATCTCTCAAAGCAAACTGCCAATCGATAAAGTGTGTACGAAATACAGCGAAAAATTTTCTCGTCTGCTACTGCTACTTAATTTGTTAAATATATCGCTAGGAAAGGTAAACCTTATTCTATAATAGTGTTCGATTCACTTATAAGGAAACCCTCACTGTCTCTGACAATGAAAACATATTACGTAGGGTAAAGGTGCCTAATTCCG
This sequence comes from Periplaneta americana, assembly GCF_040183065.1. Lineage (NCBI taxonomy): Eukaryota > Metazoa > Arthropoda > Insecta > Blattodea > Blattidae > Periplaneta > Periplaneta americana. The sequence continues at coordinate 100,602,630 of NC_091125.1, read as the reverse complement.
TGTTACCCCTAATCCCGTGATAAAATTTAAATTGACTGCCATGGAGTTGTGGTCTCTGACTTTTTAGTTTTTGAAATACCTATCAGATGCCAGGAGATGTCTTCTTTCCAATTCTATTGAATAGAAGCATTCGACTGCAGAAGCTTTGTTCAGTGAAAGGTAGTTGACCAGTAAGTTTTTCTTTCTCTTGTGATGGCTCATGAAGAATCATTTTATATTCGATGAAGGATTAATATAGCATTATAAAAATGATGTATTACTGTAGATTAAAGTCAGCTGAATCAATGTGTATTTTTATTTAAACATTATGGGACAATAACAATGCTGTACGAGTTTTCCCATTTTCGGATTTATTTTCATATTTCTCCTTCTTGGCTCACTCGACCAGTGATGCCAACGCTAAATTGCGAAAATTAATATGTCTATGAAAGAAAATATTTCGTGGAAATAATAATAGAAATAAGTTATAGAAAACATGAATTATAATTGTAATAAAATAATAGGGCATATGACTTCATTATTGCTGTTGTTAGGAATATAAAAAATGAAAAATAATTGTGTTATAATTAAATTTATTCAAATTTAATTTTGTATTGATTTTAACTTTCAGTTTATTTTGTTTATAATATATTAATACGTAATATGTATTCCTGTAGTTACACAAGTATTTTCTATGAACTTTGTCACTTAGGATCTTTTTCTATGTTGTAATTTCTTGCTTAATCCATGTTAAAACAATATATCATTACTTTAATGTGTTTTTCCAAATACACGTTTGTTTTCTGAATAGTTAATGAGGATTATTTTAGTATCACGGAATTAGGATATCACTCACGGAATTAGGAAATCACTAACACGGAATTTGGATCCCTGTTACGGATTTAGGAGCCACTGTATAACAATGAAGAATCATATATTATATACCAAACTTGTGAAACTGTTGACACTGGATGTTGTAAAAACTGTAGCTAAATGCCCAAATAACGTCATTTAGGTGTTATTTGAAAATTTTATTACAATTTTGGCATAAATATAGACTTTATTACCTAAATATATCACGGAATTAGGCAACCTTACCCTATATTTTACAAAACATCCAAAGTAGTACGGTATTTATATCTGGTCTACAACATTAAATATCGGGTGAGCTTAAAGTCATTAATCATGATATTAATTTTTACGGATTATTTATTTAGTGAAGGGCAACAAAAAAGTAGAGTACCATATTTCTGTCTTTTCGATAGTATTTCAGAAAAAGGTGCAATTTTGAACACATGAGTTGTGCCACCGTGCAACGTTGCAATCAGTAGCCAAATGCACAGTATTCTGTATTGTTCCGGTGAATAACCCTTACACCGGATGTTTTTTAATAAGAGAGGAGTAGGTCATTTCCATATACATTATTTTTATGTAAGAAAAAATACAGATAATGTACTGTTTAATTTTTATGTTTTAAAAGTGTAGAGAGAAACTTCAAGTAGTATTCCGCTTTAACCAATTAGAATTAATGACCTCCCACTTTAAATTTTAAAATAGTCTAAGCAGTAAACTGACATAAGAGAAAGTAAATTTTCAGAGCTGTTCTCATACATTAGTCGATAAGAGTAATATTGTATGCTTTCATGGTGGACCTTCATGAAATTCCTCTTGATAATGTTCCCATACTGCTTCCACATCAACTTCTCTACCTAGACCGGCTCCGTATTAGGAAAAATTAAAGTCTACAAATGGCGATAAATCACGCCGAAACTAGACACGAAGGTAGAGTGACATATTAATTACAGGGAAACATAAAAGTTGTCAAATTAACAAGTCTAAATTATCATTATCAAAAATAAAGTTCTACAACAAATTCTTTTCCAGAAATACCGAGCACAATTTTGAGTTTATGTTCTTCATAGCCTTCTTTAGGACAACAGTTGAAGTTACAATTAACCAGGATATCAAAATGTTTTCCGCATTCGACAGGATCTAGGCCTATTACAATTTTAATTCTTAATTTGCGGCCATCCTGTAAAATATTATAAACTATAGCTAGGCAACATACATTTAAAAGTGCGCAGAAATCATGTGTTCCTACCGGTCAGACTGGAGAAAGGATTAAGCCATGTAGAAAAATGACGTCATGCGCGAACTCGAGAACGGAAGCGCTATGTTAACCAGTAGAGTCTTACTTCACATTTTCCCCTCAAGGTAAAAAAAAAAAAAACCGAAATTCCTCCCACACACACACGGGCAGCATATATTTTAAGTAAATATAAAAAATGGAACACACTATGCAGAGGCGTTATGTAAAGGTCAAAGAAGCTCAGATTCTGAGAATTAAGTATTATGCATAAAAAAGTATTAAGAAATAAGAGGAAAATTGTTTCATTAAAGCTGGCCTACGCCTAATATGCAGAGCTTTCGTTTCAAAACTGCGCAGCCCAAATAACTAATTACTTAAAATGAATTCAATTTAAACAAAAAACACGTCAATTTAGATATTGAGGGGGAAGTCTGAAACCAGGCTTAATTGCATTTTAGATTTCACCCCCTACCCCAGCCATTCCCACTTTGAAACTTCAAATGCACATGTTTATATTTAAATATGAAAAAGCATTCACTTGTTTATACACCTCATTCATTTGTTTTCGCATGTTTTGTTTTCTACCGTCGCCTGGTAACCTGAATTTTTGTGTTTGTTGATTAGAGCTCAGGAGAATAAAGCTACAAATACTTATTGAGCATTTCATGTAACTTAATAGTTGTGTTTGTGTATTAAATTATTTTAAAATGGTGTATACCCTTCAAAAGAGAACATAAATCATCCTTATTGATGAAATTTAGAAAATTACACAAAATAAGCTGTGTTTATATCCTGCAATCGACTGATAATAACAAAAATACAGGTTGCCAGGTGACGATAGAAAGCAAAAGATGCGAAAATAAATGAATGAGGTTTATAAAAAAATTGAATACTCTTTCATATTTAAATATAAACATATAGGGGTGCTATTTATATATAATAAAAGTAATATAATACAGTTATATGAACACTTTTTAATGATTGAATAAAATTAATAAAATCGGTTAAAAACCATACATGTTTCGGAGGAATGCTCCTCCATCTTCAGTGTAGTACCACGACGCTGGTACAGATGTTCGTCCGCGTCGTGGTACTACCACTGAAGATGGAGGAGCATTCCTCCGAAACATGTATGGTTTTAACCGATTTTATTAATTTTATTCAATTATTGAAAAGTGTTCATATAACTGTATTATATTACTTTTATTATATATAACTATCTTACTCATGAACACTGTTGCAGCTGACCTAACTTATGTAATTTAAATACTGTATAGGGGTGCTATTTGATATTTTAAAGTGGGGGTGGCTGAGAGGTTTTGGTGAAATCTAAAATACAATTAAACCTGATTTCAGACTTTCCCCTCAATATATAAATTGACGTGTTATTTGTTTAAATTGAATTCAATTTAAATAATTAGTTATTTAGACTAGGAAGTTTTGAAATAAAAGCCTTGTATTTTGATACACATTGCAGCCATCCAGAGAGAAATTTTCAGAATGCAGCCTGCCTAAGCAAACGGTTGCGACACCGACGTAGTCTAGGGGTTAACTAGTGGGACTTTTGAATTGCGGCTTCGCTTGGCTTTGGATTCGAAATCTACTTCGATTTATTACCTAATTGAAGTTTATCATAGATTTTCCCAACTGAAAGCCGAATGTCAGATAATCTCACGGAAATCCTAGGATACATCTCGCAAAAATTTAATCTTCTACTGTAATCTACGATACAATGGCAGATAACAGTGTAGTTGATGACTATCATTTCCTTAAATAATCGATTAAAACAAACGGAGAGGCCAAACAGAAATAGTTGATTCTCCATTCAGATCGATCACAGGACCTGAACTCATGGACTTTCATCTGTGGAGTCGTTTGAAGTAGTTAGTGTTCGCCAACGAAATTTCGATCAGAGCAGAAATCCAGCATGAAATTGGATGCGGTTGCGAAACTATTTGGAATGAGTTTAATGGGTTCAAATGCGTTACTGAGGCGACGGGAACATCTCTGTCTGGAGCAGTGATGGGAAGATTGCTGCACTGCGTGCATGCACTGTGCAAGACAGAAACTATATATATTTAGTGCACCAGGAACAGGTTCCCAGTCTAAGCGATAGGTGGTGTATTAAAAATTGTTTCGTTGGTGCGAAATGCGTGAAACAAATCACGTTTATAATAAATACCTTCAATAGTTTTAACAATAAAATTATTTATACTGCAGGCATTTTCTTTACTTTTAAAGCTCTCAACTGGACCTAACAGCGCACTTGAAAAAACACAAAATAAAGAAATGTTTCTTTGCAAAGAAAATGAAAGCAAAATTTCTTTCCCAAAAGAAATATTTCTAATAATGCATAAAATATTCAGGGAACACAGTGGGATTAAAAAACTTACTCTAGCCCATGATTATCAGTACAAAGATCATTGATCTGATGAAGGGGGCGGAGCAACGGTGAACTGTTCAACAGTTGAGCTGTTTGGGCTTTTCCCATTGCTAATTTTCAAAATTGTAGCACAACGTTTCGAAGAGTATATCTCTTCGTCTTCAGGTAAAAACTTACTGTGGGGATCGTTACAAACAGCAATCAGTCAGACAGGCTAGCTGTTTGTAACGATCCCCACAGTAGGTTTTCACCTGACGACGAAGAGAGATCCACTCTTCGAAATATTGTGCTACAATTTTGAAAATTACCAACGGAAAAATTTCAAACAGCTCAACCAATGATCAAAGATCATTCACTATTGCTTCATGATTCACTCGTATGACATCTCCATACAGACTAATATGGCATGTTTAATAATGGCTCTCTAAATACAATTTTATAAGAATGGTAAAAACTTTTACACAAATTAAACATTGTGCCCCATTTTATAACACGGAAATAATCATTTTCCCACAAAGGATTCAGTTGAGACCCTGAGGATCATTTCATATCATTTGTACTAGCCATACTGTAGCGTAACTGAATCACAAAAGATCTGTTTAATGCAACATTGATTGATTACGTATTTTAGTGTGCTTTTTAAGTGCTTCAATCAAAATTTGTCGATTACTAACTTCAGCGAGACAAGAAAGTCAAGAGCGCCTTCAGGTCACTCAATTTTCCGAACAATTCAAACGAGTAAAAGTAGTCAGTGCACGCGGTGAAAGTGTATACTGAATCCTTATTAACAACAATGCATTATCCTATCTATTATAATCTGGCTGGTTCGAATCTTCATGGGAGAAGAAATTTTCTCATGAAATTTAGGTGTGTATGGGCCCGGTGCCCATACAATATCGTGATGAAACTGGGGAGCTACTGTAGATAGCGAAATCCAGAGCTATAACGGCTGAAAGGAGCAATGTGCTAAACAGACATTACCTCCGAACTGGTTGTACGATTTCGAGTGTATTGGTTCTTTGTGTTATAAAGTTATAAACTATGAAACAAAGCATGAAAATAATATACAATTGCTTACGGCTTGTGGAGTTTATTGATTGATTGATTGATTTATTGATATAGTTCACAAGTACAAAACTTAATAATATAACAAAAGATCTATAAACAAATGTAGTTCTACATACTAATTATACAATTTCCTAGACTCATTATTTTATCGCAAATCTCAATAATTTATTGGTTCAAACTTGCACTTACGTCTGGTTTTAGTGCATGTTTAAACCAATCGTGATAACCATTAAGACATTAAACCTTATTTTATCTGCTCCTTTTCACAATTTAATTGTAATTATTTAGGTCTTACTTTAATAATAACTTATTATTCCAATTAGGTGATCAGATGTCGACATACTGTAAGTCATGAACCTGAATTAGCTGACTCGATACATTCTATATGTAGGTTGTCTTTATTTCTTACAATATTTTCTTGTCAGCAGAAACGTTTGCGTAACTTCAATGAAGACTACCACATACCTGCTTAAAAACAAACTTGATAAGTTGCTTAAATAATCAACCTCAATTTAGTTTCATTATTGTGTCGCATGTACTCATTATCAATTCATTACTATTATAATGCCTACTAAATTTATTAAAAATACATTATTATTGAAATTAAGACATATTAGTAAAAGCAATTTATAAAGTCAAAATTATCTTCTGAACCTTTACTAAATAATATAGCTATCTGAATACATTAATAACTACCTTAATTCTCTATTTTCAATTTTTATTATTTTAAAACCTTGACGTAATTCTATCTTATTTTCAAAACCTGTCTGCTTATCTAATTTAATTAATAATAAGTGTTTCTAATTTTAGGAAAATTTAGTCTTTGCTGATGCCTATCTCTTAGTAGGTAGTTTCGTTCAGTTGTGGAGTTTATTAATGATAGCTACAGTTTAAAAAAAAATAAAAATATTAAAGAGAAACGTCCGAATTTTGAAGTCAGAAGTCATGAATTATGAAAACATAGGGTAACAGGGTAACTTTACACATTTGAATTTACCTTTTCATTTAAGAAGTAAGTGCGGCAACCCAAAACCCTCCTACAGGGTTGTTTCCGATTTCTGATAACGAATTTAAATTACATCATGTGCTTCAGGAGTCACACGACTGCTGAACTCTGGAGCGAGGTGACAGACCAGTGGTGAGTGATCTCATAGTCAGAGTGCACTGCGACTCACAGCAGAAATTCCCAAGAAAATCGAGCCTTTTTGGGTGGGGTACATAACAACCCTTTCCAATGCCAAGTACAGTTAAGTTAAAATGAAAGAAGCCTGCAATAAACGAGGTTTCGTTATTTCCAAGAAAGGCATCTCCTTTGTACTTAATAAGACTGGTAAAGCTAGAATGGAATTAATTTCTATCATCTCGTGGGGTGAGGGCGACTTGTGACGGGGGTGGATTTGCTTGCTTTTTCCACTCTGGAATTAATCCCATCCAAGCTTTGCCAGTCTTATTAGGTAAACACAAGATGCCTTTCTTGGAAATAACGAAACCACGTTTTTTTTAAGGCTCCTATGATTTTCACGTAACTGTACTTGGCATCGGAAAGAGTTATGTATCCCTCCCAAAAAGGCTCGATTTTCTTGGGCACTGCTACTGTGATACGCCGTGCACTCTGATTATGAAATTACTCACTACTGGTCTGTCATCTCTCGCCGCAATTCAGCTGTCGGTGTGATTCCTGACACACTTGATGTCATTCAAATTCGTTATCAGAGATCGGAAACAACCCTGTATGTGTACAGCACCCGTTACTCATCGCAATACGTTTTACTCTTATCTCACGTCTATATTTCAATCCTAGAATTTGTAAACTCAGTTATAAGACTCCCTGTATACAGAGATTGGTGTTACGAAATCTCTTTCACTCAGCAATTGCACTTCAGAGTCAATCGTTAACAAAACTGTTAGAAGACCATAATGCAGCAGTAGACATGAAACACGAATCTGTTCGCAGAATTATTGTCAATTAAGCTTGGCTGGTACCTTCTCTTCAGATGGTAATTCTGCTGAATTTCATAAAACTCGGCGGCACATCGAGATGGTATCTGGCTGCCATTAAAAGGGACGTCCCCGCCCCCTCAGCTCCATTATATATGTGCGCCTCTTTCAACAACGCTTTTTGAATTTGGAACACGTAGTTCCCACCTCAGCAGCACACACGATTGCTATGCAAAGTTCCAGGAGCCTGCCTCTAAACTGCGTCTGATGGCCTAGATAAAGTTGACGGCTAGCTAAAAGGACAAGTGTTCGGTCCCAGTTAAATTATAATATGAGTTTTGTGCTGGACAAAGCGGCTGAAGGCCGTTTTCGATCATCGAATGCTATTCTCGCTGTCCCTTTGGACTCGATTTTCGCGCATTCAGACACGGATGAATAAACTAAAATTTTCAGGGCGTTGAAAAATCTTTAATAGACCTCGACTTTTAAACAGCCGTTGGTTATCTTTCATAAATTTAAGCGAATATCAGTTAAAAATGTCTTCAGTGTTTCCAAAGTTGGCGAATATCTTCATAAATGCCAAAACAATTTGTACAAGAAGTTATAATTATTTATAATGTAATATATTGCAGGCAGTTTCAGACTAAAAGGGAAAAGTGGTGTAAATGGTAGCTTGGTTTCAACTGCCAAACAATTTGAAACTAACCCAACAATGCCCGCAGTTCCAGACGTGGAACTTGGGAAAAATTATTGTGATGCAAATTATACGAGGGTTGTAAATAAAGTAGTGGCAACATAGACAGTATGAACATATTATTGAACTTACATTGAAAACACATTTACATCCCTTCAATGTAATCACCCGCATGTTCCTATATATTATTTTGACAAATCCGTGGTAATCGTTGAATCCCGTTAGCGAGGTTGTTTTTGTTGATCTCTTTGATGGAGTGCCCTACTGCATGAAGCACTGATGCAATATCTGGAAACCTCTTGCCTCTAAGGGTTCTTTCAACCGTGGAAACAAGTCGTAGTTACAAGGACCCATGTCAGGTGAAAACGGAGGTTGTTCCAATACTTCCCAATCTCATCTCTGCAGCAATTCAGCCACTGCTCCTGCGACATGACAACGAGCATTATCATGCAAGGTGAAAGCTGGATTGTCTCTCAGGAAATGTGGACGTTTACTACGCATAGCTGGACATAAATTGTGTTCGAGAAAATGTTGGTAGTACGCTGCACTGACACTTTGACCTTGAGGTACAGCATGGCTAATGACAACACCTCCACTGTCGTATCAGCATGACTTTCATGTATAGTTCAATTTCTCACAACAGTATGCAATCAAAATCAAACACTTCTTTCTATCCCTCATTATAGAATGTCAATATATTCATCCGTCTATACAATATTATTATTTCGCCTACGGATTTCTCTACCTGATGACATGAGGGATTGCCGAACGCTATCGAAATTAAAAATTAAATAAGAATCGTATTTTTATCTAACGCAATTTATTATTAATACGTTACAGTTACAAGATACGTTGATTACGGTCTTAGTCTAATCGTTTAAAATTTTATTTCTTGTTTTAATTTTGTTTTTTACTTGGTTATTTAACGACGCTGTATCAACTACTAGGTTATTTAGCGTCGATGAATTAGTGATAGCGAGATGGTATTTGGCGAGATGAGGCCGAGGATTCGCCATAGATTATCTGGCATTCATCTTACGGTTGGGGAAAACCTCGGGAAAAAACCCAACCAGGTAATCAGCCCAAGCGGGGATCGAACCCGCGCCCGAGCGTAACTTCAGACCGGCAAGTAAGCGCCTTAACCGACTGAGCCACGCCGGTGGCTCTCTTGTTTTAATTATTAGTTGTCCCTCCTTATTTAGTTATTTACATTTATAATTTTAATATAGATCTTAAGCTTTGTTTAATTGTATATAGATTCAACATTTTAAATATTTTTGTGTTTTTATTTTTCGTTTTGTATTGCTATAATAAATTGTAAATGTTCTTGTTTTATGTCTATGTTTTTGTGTAATTGAACGTTACTAATTAGTTTCTTCGCTTCTGTCAAAAATGTTGTATGTATAATTATATAGGCTTATTTCTGGTGGTGTGGAAGAGAAGGTCTGATGGCCTTAATTTCACTAAAATAAATAAATATATGCACGAACGAATAAATAAATATAAATATAAATATAAATATAAATAAAAACAAACATATAAATTATTACTATTACTATTATTATTACTTAATTAATTACTGGCTTTTAAGGAACATGGAGGTTCATTGCCGCCCTCACATAAGCCTGCCATTGGTCCCTATTCTGAGCAAGATTAATCCATTCTCTATCATCATATCCCACCTCCCTCAAATCCATTTTAATATTATCTTCCCATCTACGTCTCGGCTTCCCTAAAGGTCTTTTTCCCTCCGGCCTCCCAACTATCACACTATTTGCATTTCTGGATTCGCCCATACGTGCTATATGCCCTGCCCATCTCAAACGTCTGGATTTAATGTTCCTAATTATGTCAGGTGAAGAATACAAAGCGTGCAGTTCTGTGTTGTGAAACTTTCTCCATTCTTCTGTAACTTCATCCCCCTTAGCCCCAAATATTTTCCTAAGCACCTTATTCTCAAACACCCTTAACCTATGTTCCTCTTTCAAAGTGAGGTCCAAGTTTCACAACCATACAGAACAACCGGTTATATAACTGTTTTATAAATTCTAACTTTCAGATTTTTTGACAACAGACTGGATGATAAAAGCTTCTCAACCGAATAATAACAGGCATTTCCCATATTTATTCTGTATTTAATTTCCTCCCGAGTATCACTTATATTTGTTACTGTTGCTCCAAGATATTTGAACTTCTCCACCTCTTCAAAAGATAAATTTTCAATTTTTATATTATGGTCGTGCCAGATATAATAATAATAATAATAATAATAATAATAACAATAATAATAATAATAATAATAATAATAATATTATTAGTTTTATTTTGTTATTATTATCATTATTATATACTACCTATATACTAATAATACTAATAATAATAATAATAATAATAATTATTATTATTATTATTATTATTATTATTATTATTATTACTGTCATGTATGAGGTTTCATAAAATTAACTATGGCATATAAATCCTCTTTATACATATAAATGAACTGGTTTTAATGAGTTAGGCAACTTGTTCTTTTCAGCTGGCCTATGTTTCATCGGTATTCACACCTCGCACTAGTTCATCAGCGGATCATTACACAGATGACTCTGTGATCTACGAGGTAACGAAATGGCATGTTCCCACTCTGCTCTAACAGACGCCTCCCCGATGCTACAATTTAGAACCGACTAAATGCGGACCGCAATATTTTGCTTTTATTCACCTTAGTTAATGCGCAAAAATAAATTATGCAAATCTAGAATACTAGTGGCATGCAGCGGCAGAAGTTCCTTCTCTGCTATAGTGCGACAAAAGAACGAGACGTATCGGAAGCAGGTCGCTGCAGTGGGTTTGTCGGCATCAGTTTGTGGTATATTACGGGCCTACCAACTTTCATGCATAATTCGCGAGCCATCCGCAATAATTAACTTCTACTTCCGCCTTCCCGCTTTGCATTGGCACGATAATCTCCGTGATTTGGAGGTAATCACATAATTTTCGTGTTTTATGTTATGTTTTTGTCTCATTACTATTACTACTACTATTATTATTATTATTATTATTATTATTATTATTATTATTATTATTATTATTATTATTATTATTACTCTTCAAGGAACGACCACGCATATAAATTTAGGGAAAGAAGACAGAGGACGGACACTGGAACGTTTTCTTTTCTCAATCGTACTATCAGGGACTGGAATGCTTTACTTGCGGACTTAGTAAAAGCTTTACCAATAACCAAAAATATATTTAAAAATAGGCTTAAGTACTTTACTAATAGACGGTAGTAACTATTTAAAGGGTGTAATTGATATCTTGTTATTTGAAGTGTTCTATCAGTGAGGAAGTGTAGTGTCAGTGAAGTCTATTGTGTAAGTGAAGTGTGTTGGTGTCAGTGAAGTGGCTGTGCAAAGTATTTGAACAGTGAAATGGTTAGAAGTGTTAGTGAAATCAGGTAGAATCAGTGCAGTGATTGAGTTGACAGCGAAATAAAAGTGTAGTGTCGAAAGGTACTTGTGTAGATATGAACCTATCACACTCGTGGGTCTTAGTTCGAACTTAGGGTTAAGATACAAATTAGATTTACTTTAAATGTTATTTTAAGAGACCATGCTTCATTTAATTTAGGATGTTCCTTGTTATTATTATTATTTTATTACTATTATTATTTCTATTATTATTATTATTATTATTATTATTATTATTAATTATTGTTTTTATTAGTTGTGATTATTATAATTGTCATTATTGACTGTAATTAGTTACCACTGCCACACCGAGTATAAACCCGTTTGCAGTGTGAATAAATACATACATACATTATTGTTATTGTTATTATTATTATTATCATTATTATTATTATTATTATTTCGTTTATTGGTATTTACTGTCCTTGATATCAATTTTATTTATGTAAGTTTTTCTTTAATTATAATTATGGCTGGCACTAAAATAATTAAGATAGAACAGACCAAATACAATAGAAGAGGGATAAAATAATTTCCTGTGAAAAAACGTAACAAAATTCACCATTGAGATTCTAATACTATCAAACTGTATTTTAAGCTCGTTGTGCGTACACACGAGTCACAGACTCTAAAGACCTAAAACTTTGTGTTTCGTTAAAATGTTCCGAGACAAAATGAACCTAATTTTAGTCACTTGACGTCATGTTTTTGAAGTGTGTAGTGGGAACGTAGGTAATAACAATATCAATAGGAGAAAGCCTGTTAAAATCAACCCATAGAAGACATCCCATCGTAATCCACACTGAAATGCAGTAGATGTGAGAGCCATCTGGCGGCAAGTAATTACACTGCGATGGATGAGCACATATTAAAATCGCACCAAGATTTGCACCCGTGGCACGTAGCGCCCGGCAAACATATCGATTAGCTGCTGATCGATACCAGAACTTTAATTCCAGCTGAAGAATGGAAGCAATACCAATACTTCGCCTCTTAGAGCAGTTAGCACACGTCCGGTTGCTTGTTTCCTGCATTAACTAGCAGTTTCATCCCCTTGCATACGAAACCCGTTGGGACGATTGCCGGAACTAAACCAAACAATACCGGAAACATACCTTTGTAATATTCACGTTTCCGTTAATTGAAAGCTCCATGTTAGTTTTTTTCCTATGTTATATTATGGTTACACAGAAAATAACTGCTGTACGATGGACGTATTTCTATAGAAACAATTACAGGGCAGTAAGATAAGTCAATATGGAAAAGGTACATAGCGAAGAGATAATAAAAGACTTAGGGTGGAAATTGCTCCATTGAAGTCGATGAAAAGCCAGCACTGTTTAAGGCACAAATAGGACACAAAGCATGGACCGACATCAAATACTAGATTAGTGACAATATCATACTTTGGGAGGGCTGATCATATTATGGAGTTTAAATGCAGAAAATTAGAACAGACGTGGCAACATTTTCCTTTGTTATCCGCACAATAGTAGATAGGAACAGCTTACTTGCGGTAATCTTTCAAGGTGGTTCTCTCAAAATCAATACATTTAAAGAAAGGTTAGAAAGATTAAGCTGAGATTTAATAGTAATGTAGGTGCAGTGCAATTATTTTAATTGTGTCATGTAATTAATTAAGTGGATATGTAATTAATTAAGTGGATATGGAATTAATTAAGTGGATATGTAATTAAGGTGACTTGTTATTACTTACGTTACAAAAAGATTTAATAAAATATAGGTCGATTTTGCTTCCTTTCCAGAGAAAAATTGTTTCATATGAAACATTTCATAGCGTGTTTTGGGAAAGTCATTGATTGAATTCCCAATAAGCTCAGTAAATTTAAGAGAGCAATAAATTATTGAAAGAATTTTAGTTTTGTCCTTTAAACGTGCAGAAATTTTATAAGAACAAATCTAACATTGTAAAATAATTTTTCGGAACGAAAAGTTACATTTGTTCGGATCAAATTTCCAGACATTTAAAGGACAAAACCAAAATTCTATCAATCATTTATTTTTATAATATGAGTGCAGAGTTCTCTTAAATTGACTGAGCATATTGCGAATTTAATCAATGGTTTTCCTAAAACACGCTATGAAATGTTTCAGTAAAACAATTTTTATCTCGAAGAGGAAGCAAAAAACGAGGAAAATTCTATTAAACTTTTGTTTGAAATATCTCAAAGAATAACCCTCTGAAAATAAGTGGCATTACTTACGGTTCACTCTGTATAAATGAGATAGTCGAAGAAGAAATTCCTATTAATGGGTAAAAATTATGTCTGTTTAGCAAAGTGCAAAGAAAAAATCCTACTCCGGAATTTCCTTAAGAATGTGTGTTTTAAACATTCAACGCATTTATTTAGTTGATAACATTTTTAACAATAATATGTCCATAACATTTGAATCGCAATTGCGATAGGTTTCGTAGCCAGTAGGCCTACTAACAGTAAGTCTGGCGAAGCGAGAAGGAAAATGTTGTGCGCCTCTGATTGAGTTTAATCTGCGCTTTTGTCTTGTTTACCAGTGCACTTCTGACTGATTTCAGTGTGTGCGTTTGAAACATGAAGAGTGTAGCTTAGATTACGCATAATACAGTCGCTATAAGTTCGAGGGTGAGAGAGAGAATATCCTTGTCGAATAATGTACATATAGGTGTTATTTTAGAATCATCAATTTTCACCAAAACTATGGGATAAACGATAATACTGAAATATATTATTATTACAATTTAATTTTATTAACTGCATATCATAAAAAATTACCTCCACTCCTTTTTATTACTAAATTGTTCCTTATATTCTATCCCTCCTTCCAGAAACTCGAGCGGTCCATCTACGAATCCTACTGTGCCGATTGAGAATCGTTAATCTAAGCCTTCAGCTAACTACAAATTTTAAATCTAAAAATAAATTTCAGTTTGAAATAAGGTTTACTTACGAATCTAAGGCACGTTAAAGTGCCTGCGTTTTATTAATACCCAGCCGATATCAAAGATGACGCTTTCCTTTGAAGATATATAGGTCTCGCAAGCAGGGAATACCGACGGAAGGAATGCGAATGAAACAATTCGATAAGGAAGAGCGGGCGACAGGAAAGGTCACGAGATAGCTTGGATGATATTCAAGAGTACAGTCGGAAGAGAAATGACATCGATATAATCAGTCTTGCTTTGTGATAGTTACAGTACGACTTTAGTTTGTTCCATTGCATGTGAATACGTGTCTTGTATCTCACGGTATTATTATTTCATTCGTAAACATTATGTTGCGCGTCTAATTAGCTTCGAATTTTTCTCTTGCTACGGTCTTTATTTCCACAGCGATGTCCTCATTTGTTCATCTTCTTGGAAGAGACAGTACCTCTCGCTCCCTAGGCGTGTCTACATACACAAGTCAAAACAGACAGCAACGCCACTATTGCTTTTCGGTAATAGTGCCTTGCACGAGCTATAATATAAGAGTTTGTTGATTGATTAGGCCTTCTAAGACGCCGCTTCAGTCACAAGAAGCGGTAACTTATGTCTACCGATGATGAGTTAGCATTTTAAATTGATATCGGCACGATATCAACTCAACGTGGAGTACGAAACACCGTTGCCGTATCTCGAGTTTATTGACGCGAGTTGAAATAAATATATCGCTAATGGTAATTGTAACTAGAAACGATCTTCACAGCGGAAACGTGAAAACAACGCTTAACATTGCAAGCATTGACGCGTGCAAAAAAGATATATCACAACACAAAGGCTTCCGACTGGGTATTAAACGAATGCGCCAAATATACTAGTTTCTGTTTGGTGTAATACGACACAATAGAATAACAAGAAAAATATAGGTCCGTAGTTTCAGCACTCCATCATGGTTTTTCAGTAACTAATTTTTTATACACGTGTATTTCTTGCATGTTTCATTTTCAATTCGTCGTTGATGTTTATCTACGTGGTAGAACAGGGACCTTTAAAATTGCACTGACCGCAGTAAGCAGGGATCAACAATCTTTAGTCACGTGACACAGTTTCATAACCTTTGCATCATGCAGTCAAAGTCATTATCATTTGGTTTCAGACTGCAATATGATGCATATCGAGATTATGCCTCCAGTTGGATAAAACAGCAAAAAAGGTGGAGTGATGTGAAAAATTTTTTATTTTTATTTTAGTGGGTTATTTTACGACGCTTTATCAACAGCTTAGGTTATTTAGCGTCTGAATGAGATGAAGGTGATAATGCCGGTGAAATGAGTCCGGGGTCCAACACCGAAAGTTACCCAGCATTTGCTCATATTGGGTTGAGGGAAAACCCCGGAAAAAAAACTTCAACCAGGTAACTTGCCCCGACCGGGAATCGAACCCGGGCCACCTGGTTTCACGATCAGACGCGCTAGCTGTTACTCCACAGGTGTGGACGTGTGATGTGAAAATAAACCTCGTAAAACTAACATAGCAAAAACTTTAAAGTACACTAGAAAATAACAGTTATTAAAAGGCAAAATAGAAATGACCCGTTTATATTAGTTCAAACGCTTTTCTATACTACTTATATACACAAATTGAAGTCAGCTTTGTTCATATAGTTAACGCATTCCACAACAAATGCAATGATAGCCTATATGCCTCTTTTCAATTATTCAATATACGAAGTTGGAAGGAGAAATGACTGTCATTCTGAAAATAATCGATCTTGAGGTTTTCACTGATACACAGGTGTAACGAAAATAGTGCGCCAAACTTCAGCTATGGATTCCTCATATGTAGAGAAGGAAAAATGTAGTAATGTACTAGTAATGGACTTAAACTAAATACGGATAAAACCACTACAATTCCGTTTCAAACCCAGCTAAAAATTAACAGCAATAAAATATTAAAATTGTATTTCGACACTGACATCCAAAATTCCGCAAAACTCTAGGCCGTATAGTTGTTAGTATTTTTACTGGAAGATTATGAAAGAACATAATTGAACATCCATGAGCAATAATGAGGTAATTATGAATGTATATTGTAACTACATACCTCATTATTGCACGTGAGTGCTCAATTATACACTAATAATAATAATAATAATAATAATAATAATAATAATAATAATAATAATAATAATCTATGGTGCCACAGCCCTTTAAGGGCACAGACAGACCAGCCGGCTGTTGGCCTCACGTTCACATTCCGATAATTATACATTACTGTAACAAAAAAAAACTGAAAGCGTGTTTGGTCATGTTTTACTCAAGTTACAAGCTTGGAGGTAAAGATTTTTACTACAGTTAGGGCCTACTTTCATTCTGTATCTTATGGTATAGTTTTGCAACGTGTAGAGACTGGGGAAATAATTTAATAAAATCATCCTCATACTCGTTCATTTTATCTGCAATCTTGCAGTTCGCATTAAAAAAACCTAGGAATATTAACATTTTCTTCAGTATATTTCCTGGAACACTTGTCATACGTACATGACAATTTTTCTCAGGTTATTCTTTTAAGCTTTCCTTCTAGGAATAGCTGTAGTGTTTTAAATTTAGCGTACATAAGTTATTTATTTTATATTAAGTTACTGGCACGTTGGCTATTTCACGAGGGACTAGGTTTTTCCATTTCAGTTTAACTGATTTATGCAAACGAAATTTTGACAGCTTCACGATTCAAACCTTACTTATAGCCACGCCCACTTTGTTTTGGGCGCTTATGCTAATAGCGGACGCTCTTTCAATTTTCTACAAACATGGCGGCGCAATGGCCACTCTGCCAATCTCTTTCTAACTCGTTGTTGAAATCCATTCTCTCAGACCAACGGGGAACCACGTTACCAACTTGTTCAACGAAAATTTACCGTGCAGGTTCTACTTTCTTCTGGCTGTGTAGAAACTTACACATTACCTTTTATAGAAACTTTGATCTGTGTAGGAACTTACACATCCAAGTCGGTTTATCCCTTAGCCATGTAGGAACTTACATCCTTATAGCTATAACAATTCGCGGGTGCTCGTGTAAAGGGTTTAAGCCTAGATCATATATACCCAGATTGCTCGGCGTTATAGGCTTTGACGGTAACAACTCTTGTCAGATTTACTATGCTGCCATCTAGTTGTAATATAAGGAGTCACGTTATATCTCCCATTTAAATTGCATTAGCGACTGTAATGCCATCTCGTGTTCGTTTACGACGGACGGGTGGCGATCCAGACGGTTGTTCTCTTCAAAGTGCAACCGATTTTAACATAGGAATGAGCAATCTATATGTGATCTGGGGTTTAAGTAAAATTGTAAGATTTGTAAACTTCTCTCCTTTGTTCCTGAATATAACCTCTTTGTCACAAAATACTAAGCACTGTAACTGCATCGTCGATGAAAGAATGATTTAACCCTATTAACACAAGAAAGAAGTAATCGTGGAGGGTTCAAATTTGTACTTATCTCGTTTTAGCCAATTCATACTTAACCATTTCACAAGAGTATCGGCGAATTATTCTACGTTTAATTTTTACTTCTATAAAAAAATCTTTCGCTGTACTTAACATTTAAAATAAATTGTATAGCTGTTTATTGAATTAAAAATTATGGTTTATTTAACGACGTTCGTAACTGCAGAGGTTATATCAGCGTCGCCGGTGTGCCGGAATTTTGTCCCGCAGAAGTTCTTCTTTTACATCCTAGTAAATCTAGTGACATGAGCCTGTCGCATTTAAGCACACTTAAATGCCATCGACCTCGGCCGGGTTCGAACATAGAAGGCCAGCGCTATGCCAACTATGCTACCGAGGGCGACACCTTTATGAATCGGGTAATCAGGTAATCTTTTCGTACTTTAATTCGTTATTGTAAATGAAATTGTAAACTTAATGTTAATTGTAATTAATGTAATTTAAAATTTAGTTTTAATTGTAT